>NC_134835.1:24969303-25053597 GCF_004210375.1 Tachypleus tridentatus
GTCAACTGTAGATTTATCAACCATCTCACTGTCTGTAAACATATTGCTTATAGCCTTTATCTAATGATGTAACCTTGTCAACTGTAGATTTATCAACCATCTCACTGTCTGCAAACATATTGCTTATAGCCTTTATCTAATGATGTAACCTTGTCAACTGTAGATTTATCAACCATCTCACTGTCTGTAAACATATTGCTTATAGCCTTTATCTAATGATGTAACCTTGTCAACTGTAGATTTATCAACCATCTCACTGTCTGCAAACATATTGCTTATAGCCTTTATCTAATGATGTAACCTTGTCAACTGTAGATTTATCAACCATCTCACTGTCTGTAAACATACTGCTTATAGCCTTTATCTAATGATGTAATCTTGTCAACTGTAGATTTATCAACCATCTGACTGTCTGCAAACATATTGCTTATAGCCTTTATCTAATGATGTAATCTTGTCAACTGTAGATTTATCAATCATCTCACTGTCTGTAAACATACTGCTTATAGCTTTATGTAATGATGTAACCTCGTCAACTGAATATTTAAACAATACGAAGTCATCCCTTACACTGTACTTTTCTGGGACATCGTCAACTGAATAGTTAAACAATACGAAGTCATCCCTTACACTGTACTTTTCTAGGACATCGTCAACTGAATAGTTAAACAATACGAAGTCATCCCTTACACTGTACTTTTCTAGGACATCGTCAACTGAATAGTTAAACAATACGAAGTCATCCCTTACACTGTAACTTTTCTAGGACATCGTCAACTGAATAGTTAAACAATACGAAGTCATCCTTGCACTGTACTTTTCTGGGACATCGTCAACTGAATAGTTAAACAATAAGTAAGTAGTTAACCGTTTAGTAAGTAGTTAACTGTTTAGTAAGTATTTAACTGTTTAGTTATTAGTTAATTGTTTAATTATCAGTTAACTGTTTAATTATTAGTTAATTGTTTAGTAAGTAGTTAACTGTTTAATTATTAGTTAATTGTTTAGTAAGTAGTTAACTGTTTAGTTATTAGTTAACTGTGTAGTTATTAGTTAACTGTTTAGTAAGTAATTAATCGTTTAGTAAGTAGTTAACCGTTTAGTAAGTAGTTAACTGTTTAGTAAGTAGTTAACTGTTTAGTTATTAGTTAACTGTTTAGTAAGTAGTTAACTGTTTAGTAAGTAGTTAGCTGTTTAGTAAGTAAGTAACCGTTTAGTAAGTAGTTAAAGGTTTAGTAAGTAGTTAACTGTTTAGTTATTAGTTAACTGTTTAGTTATCAGTTAACTGTTTAATTATTAGTTAATTGTTTAGTAAGTAGTTAACTGTTTAGTAAGTATTTAACTGTTTAGTTATTAGTTAATTGTTTAATTATCAGTTAACTGTTTAATTATTAGTTAATTGTTTAGTAAGTAGTTAACTGTTTAGTTATTAGTTAACTGTGTAGTTATTAGTTAACTGTTTAGCAAGTAATTAATCGTTTAGTAAGTAGTTAACCGTTTAGGAAGTAGTTAACTGTTTAGTAAGTAGTTAACTGTTTAGTTATTAGTTAACTGTTTAGTAAGTAGTTAACTGTTTAGTTATTAGTTAACTGTTTAGTAAGTAGTTAACTGTTTAGTAAGTAGTTAGCTGTTTAGTAAGTAAGTAACCGTTTAGTAAGTAGTTAACTGTTTAGTTATTAGTTAACTGTTTAGTTATCAGTTAACTGTTTAGTTATTAGTTAATTGTTTAGTTATTAGTTAGCTGTTTAGTTATCAGTTAACCGTTTAATTATTAGTTAATTGTTTAGCTATCAGTTAACTGTTTAGTTATTAGTTAATTGTTTAGTTATTAGTTAACTGTTTAGTTATTAGTTAATTGTTTAGTTATTGGTTAACTCTTTAGTTATTAGTTAATTGTTTAGTTATCAGTTAATTGTTTTGTTATTAGTTAACTGTTTAGTTATTAGTTAATTGTTTAGTTATCAGTTAATTGTTTAGTTATTAGTTAATTGTTTAGTTATCAGTTAATTGTTTAGTTATTAGTTAACTGTTTAGTTATTAGTCAGTTGTTATGAGGACGTACTGACTGTGTACAGACTGTGAGTGAACGAATGATCACCCAACAACATATGCAAATCAACATACCGAAGTTCTTCAAAGTGCCAACGATAAGTTTACTGATTTCCAAAACTAAAACCTGGGATTTGATTCCTTGGGAAGGATAGATATCATGTAGCCTATTGTGGGGCTTTGACCTAAAATAAATCGCAAACTATCATACATACACAATAGACAAGACAGATACTTCATAATAAACAGATACAATTGAATATTTTCTTACACCATTCACAGACATCTTACATTCAACGTTTCAGCCTTTGAGTTGCTAAAAAAGCGCCTCAGAAGTTCTTAACACTATGGTCGGTCAAATTTGGAAAGCATGTAACAGGTAAGGAGGGTCACAAGCTTTCCTCAGTGTATTTCACTTTCAGTGGAAATAGTGTTTTCTATATAAATATAACAGTACTGTCTAATGTATGCCCATGTAACTACTTATCTATATGAATATAACAGTATTGTCTGTTATATGTTCACATAACTACTTACCTATATAAATATAAGAGTATTGTCTGTTTTCTGTCCATGTAACTACTTATCCATATAAATATAACAGTACTGTCAGTTGCATGTCCACGTAACTGCTTATTATATAAAGATAATAGTACCTGTTCTATGCCCAAGTAACTACTTATCTTTATAAATATAAGAGTACACTGATGTATGTCCACGTAACAACTTATCTGTATAAGTGTAACAGTACTGCCTGTTGTATGTCCACGTCACAACTTATCTATATAAATATAACAGTATTGTCTGTTGTGTGTCTAAGTAACTGCTTATCTTTATAAATATAATAATAATGTCTGTTGTATCACCACCTAACTACATATCAGCATAAATAAAACAGTACTGACTGTTGTCTGTCCATGTAACTACTTAAGTATATAAATATAATAGTACTGTCTGTAGTATGTCGACGTAACTACTTATCTTTATAAATATAACACTACAGTGTGTTGAATGTTCATGTAAGTACTTATCCATATAAATATAATAGTACACGGTTGTGTGGCTAATGTAACTACTTATCTATATAAATATAATAGTATTTTCTCAAGTAACAAACACGCAAAAAAGTTTCTTTTCACTCTTAATAAATGTTTTTGATTCCGAAATTATTTTTCGCGCAAGCATCAAGTATCGTAACTGTGATAACAATTTGTATTGTTTCAAGATCAGCTCTGGAGACACACTAGTAAACTTGTCGATATAATCAGCTCTGGAGACACACTGGTAAACTTGTCGATATAATCAGCTCTGGAGACACACTAGTAAACTTGTCGATATAATCAGCTCTGGAGACACACTAGTAAACTTGTCGATATAATCAGCTCTGGAGACACACTGGTAAACTTGTCGATATAATCAGCTCTGGAGACACACTGGTAAACTTGTCGATATAATCAGCTCTGGAGACACACTGGTAAACTTGTCGATATAATCAGCTCTGGAGACACACTAGTAAACTTGTCGATATAATCAGCTCTGGAGACACACTAGTAAACTTGTCGATATAAATGTAACTACTCACTCCCTTCAAATTTTAATTAATTTTAGCAGTAAATATTCGAAGACTATTCCAATCTTTTAAAGAGACAGGAGAGAAGGAAAGAATGAACAATAGAAAAAGGAAGAGAAGGGTTTACATCACAAAGGGTTTACATCACGTTCTTCGAGTTAGAACCTTTTTATTTTCATGAAATCGTAACGACAGACAAAACCCTCTCAGTCACTCCGGAATGTTTTATCCATGAAATAGCTGTTAAGCAATAACAAGCATTAACTGAACGTGGAAAGTAAAACACTGGTCGTTTTGACATGTATTACTTCTGTACTTTTTTTTTCTTACTTTTTGCTACTGTTTGTTACCAAGCACAAATCAACATGACAGACTATCTGTGCTCTGCCCAGCACAGGCATGCGTCTATTCTAATAACATTGTATCCAGCAATAGTCAGCCAATGATATATACATACATATAACATAGTTAACTTTCCGTCTAGTTGTAAATGCCAGTAGTTCGAATCCCAGTCGCACCAAACATGCTCGCCCTTTCAGCCGTGGGGCGTTATAATGTTCGGTCATTATCCCACTATTCGTTGGTAAAAATCTAGCCCAAGAGTTGGCGGTAGGTGGTGATGAATAGCTGCTTTCCTCTAGTCTTAAACTGCTAAATTAGGGACGGCCAGCGCAGATAGCCTTTGTTTAGCTTTGCGCGAAACACTAAACAAAGCAAACTGTTTCTGTTACTGCCATCATGTGCCTAGGTTAAAAGTGTCGAAATTAGAAAGTGTGTTTTAAAAATGATCAAAGATAATAGAAAGTTAAATGTTTTATATATGTTTGTATAAAGAGATGTTCGTTCTAGCGTATTCGACGATGTATTTCTGTTATATTAATGTCTCGACGCACATACTTTCATACAGAGTGTTCCAATCGGAGTGTTCGGAAAATAACTGTTGTCACAATTTTTGACGTTTAAGTCCTGTCAAAATACTTACACGTTAAACAAGTAGAACCTTTTGTCGTTTGTTTGTTTTTAATCTGAACTCTTCACTACAGTTGTTGGCCCGGCATCGCCAAATGGTAATTAACACGCTCGACACGTAATCCGAGGGTCGCGGGTTCGAATCCCCATCACACTGATCATGTTCGCCCTTTCAGCTGTAGAAGCGTTATAAAGTAACGGTCAATCCCATTATTCGTCGGTAAAAGAGTAGCCCAAGAGTTGGCGATGGGGGATGATGACTAGCTGCCTTCCCTCTAGTCTTACACTGCTAAATTAGAGACGGCTAGCGCAGGTAGTCTTCGTGTAGCTTTGCGCGAAATTCAAAACAAACCAAAGTACATTTGTTACTTGTTGATGGAAACGGTCAAGCTCGTGCTATCCTTAAAGTTGTATTAAACAACTGAGTTGATGTTCCACAGTAATTTAGTATTCTGTTCTTTTCTCATGTTGTTTACAATATTATAGATAATTCTAAGAACTTATGTCTAAAAACAAAGAAGAAAATATGACAATATTTAACCATCACTACAAGCCCAACATGTTGTTTACTAAGTTTAGCGTAATGTATTCCAAAGAGATACACTACCTCTACCCAGTTGATTCACTCAACAGTAGAACAAAGAATTTGCTTTTCTGGTTGTTCTAAACACACGTTATATCAGTAAGTTTAATAACTTTGTACCTTGCTAAACACCACCTTTCTAGAAACTTATCTAAATATGTTTATTCGTAGGTCGACATGCCACCCAGCTTTTTGTTGTTGTTGTAAAGTCATTGTAATATTAAACCATATTAAGTAACACAAAATGCGTGGTACATAAGTTAATGTAATAGTAAGCCGTATTTAGTAACACAAAATGCGTGGTACATAGGTTACTGTAATATTAAACCATATTAAGTAACACAAAATGCGTACTACATAAGTTACTGTAATAGTAAGCCGTATTTAGTAACACAAAATGCGTAGTACATAAGTTACTGTAATAGTAAGCCGTATTTAGCAACACAAAATGCGTGGTACATAAGTTAATGTAATATTAAACCATATTA
Organism: Tachypleus tridentatus; assembly: GCF_004210375.1. Taxonomy (NCBI): domain Eukaryota; kingdom Metazoa; phylum Arthropoda; class Merostomata; order Xiphosura; family Limulidae; genus Tachypleus; species Tachypleus tridentatus. Next base: position 24,974,963 of record NC_134835.1, read on the forward strand.
AGTAACACAAAATGCGTGGTACATAAGTTAATGTAATAGTAAGCCGTATTTAGTAACACAAAATGCGTAGTACATAAGTTACTGTAAAAGTAAGCTGTATTTAGCAACACAAAATGCGTGGTACATAAGTTAATGTAATATTAAACCATATTAAGTAACACAAAATGCGTGGTACATAAGTTACTGTAATATTAAACCATATTTAGTAACACAAAATGCGTGGTACATAAGTTACTGTAATATTAAACCATATTTAGTAACACAAAGTGCGTAATACATAAGTAACTGTAATAACAGTTTTTTCATACAAAATGTATTTTGGATATACCTATCAGGATTGTCAGCAGCTTTTATTGTCATAGAAACTTGGAATGGTTCTTATTATGAACTACCAAACTTAATATAAATAATGTTATTATTTCCATCTGTTACAGTAACAATGATTTTATTTAAAATTAAAACTGAGCTATAATTAGATTTTACAACGCCTTATCTATTGATTTGATATCGAACATTCCATCAGAATATTGAAACCTTGGTTTGGAACTAAAACGCTAATGAAATATTTCTGTCAGAAAAAAAGAAAACCAAAATCAACCAGTGATAATTTGCTACGTTTTTCCGATCGACGTTTAGGGCCTAAATCCATTAGATTAACACTTTGATTGCTGTTCATTCCTGTGGGATTACTTTAGATCCCGGAAATAATTAATATTCAACCTTCAATCAAATATCTGTCACAATGAACTGACTATATTTGGTTCTATTCTCATATGAGACATCTATTATTATTTTACTTTAATCTATTTCATTACCTATTATTTTGTTTTCCGTGGGTTTATAAAGCTAAAAGACCAAGTTCTGATATTCATGGTGGAAAGAACACAATATCCTATAAGTTAGGTTATTGTTTAACCAAACAAGCTTATTGTACATATGTTAAAGATTTATTCTATTTTCACCAGAGGTGAAATTGAAAAGAAAAGCTGTGACGTACACACCTAATTCATCCTTTGATTGGCCATGGCGTGTGTTATAGACAGCAGTTTTAACTGTGCGAGGTACGTCAGTACAGATTGAATGAGCAAACCAAATACCATTAGGCCTCTTATAACAGTGAACTGTATATAATATGCGATTTCGAGTCCGTTTCAGATAACCATATAATAACCTAAACTAATTTAGGTATGTCAATAATGTTGCGATAGTTTGGAGAATCTATTACACTGTGCAACAAAATTTTTACTTTTTCTTGTTCCTGGACAGAAAGTGTTATTTCTCAATTACTTATGACTAAAGTAAATGGAAAAGACCTATTTTTTCTCTTCAAACTTTGTTTTTGTGACCTGGAAGCGTATAACGAAAACATGATAGGAGACTATATTTGAGGGTTGATACGTGAAAGTGATTTACATTACAGTCGCAAATCTCGAAAAACTACTCACTTCTAAACATTTTTGTATAACTTTGGTATAAATACATGTAAATCTTGATTCATATGTTGTTTTATTCAGACCTTATGTAAATGAAAATGTGCAAATTTGCCCGTTTTTACATAGAAGATAAGTTAATTTCTAAATTTCATTATCCAGGTCACAAAAGCAAAGTTTGAAGGGAATAATGGTCATTTTCTGTACTTTTACAACATAAGCAATTAAGAAATAAGTTATACTATCCAGGAACAAAATTTGTGTTACATAGTGTTATTAGGGTTACGTAGTGTTATTTGTGTTACATAGTTTTATTTGTGTTACACAGTTTCGTTTGTGTTACATAGTGTTATTTGTGTTACATAGTGTTATTTGTGTTACATAGAGTTATTTGTGTTACATAGTGTTATTCGTGTTACATAGCGTTATTTGTATTACATAGAGGTATTTGTGTTACATAGTTTTATTTGTGTTACATAGTGTTATTTGTGTTACATAGTGTTATTTGTGTTACATAGCGTTATTTGTGTTACATAGAGTTATTTGTGTTACATAGTTTCGTTTGTGTTACATTGTGTTATTACTGTTGCTGTTATTATCAGTTATTGTTTCTATTGTTGTTTATTGTTTTTCACTTCATTATTGTCACTAATATCTAATGTTTCTATATTACTCCTATTGAATTCATTATAATAAATAATAATTTCTTAACAAAACATCTTATTTTTCATGATTCTATTTTCACATCATCTGTTCCATTCTACCGTATCTTCTTACATCATCAGTCACTATCATATGTTAAAAATCCTGAAACTAACAACTCTAATCACTCCAGCACTGTCAAGATAGTCAACTTTACTTTCCATGTCTAACCCATCCTAATTCACCCCTGATAAAGTAAAGCCAAATTGTGACGTCATTGAAGTTCACTTCGCATCGTTTCATTGCATGTCTAGTCATTCTTAATTCATCCATCATAAAGAAAGGCAAACATATGACATCACTAAACATCACTTCGTTCCATTACTTTACAATTCAATTCATTCCTGATTCATTAGAGGGTCTACTCATGACGTTATCCTACTACATTATACATCTAATCATTCTTAATACATTACTGGTAAAGAACGGTCTACCCATGACGTTACTCCACTACAATGTACATCTAATCATTCTTAATACACTACTGGTAAAGAACGGTCTACCCATGACGTTACTCCACTACAATGCACGCCTAATCACTTTTAATACACTACTGGTAAAGAACGGTCTACCCATGACGTTACTCCACTACAATGCGCACCTAATCATTCTAAATATACTACTAATAAAGAACGGTCTACCCATGACGTCACTCCACTACAATGTACACCTAATCACTTTTGATGCACTACAGGTAAAGAACAGTCTACCCATGACGTTACTCCACTACAATGCAATCTAATCATTCATATTACACTACATGTAAAGAACGGTCTAACCATGACGTTACTCTACTACAATGGACACCTAATCATTCTTAATACACTACTGGAGAAGAACGGTCTACCCAAAACGTTACTCCACTACAATGCATATCTAATCATTCTTAACACACTACTGATAAAGAACGGTCTACCCAAAACGTTATTCCACTACAATGCATACATAATCATTCTTAATACACTACTGGTAAAGAACAGTCTACCCATGACGTTACTCCACTACAATGCACACCTAATCATTCATAATACATTACTGGTAAAGAACGGTCTACTCATGGTGTTACTCCACTACAATTCATATCTAATCAATCTTAATACACTACTGGTGAAGAACGCACACCAAATCATTCTTAATACACAAGAAATAAAGAACGGTCTCCCTATGACGTTACTCTACTACAATACACATCGCTCTTAACACAATATTACTAATAAAGAACGGTCTACTCATGATGTTACTCCACTACAATGCACACCTAATCATTCTTGATACATTACTGGTAAATCACGGTCTACCCATGACGTTACTCCACTATAATCCATATCTAATTATTTTTAATACACTACTGGTAAAGAACTGTCTACCAATGTCGTTACTCCACTATAATGCACACCTAAGTATTCTTAATACACTACTGATAAAGAACGGTCTACTCATGGTGTTACTCCACTACAATGCATATCTAATCAATCTTAATACACTACTGCTGAAGAACGCACACCAAATCATTCTTAATACACAAATAATAAAGAACGGTCTACCCATGACGTTACTCTACTACAATGCACATCACTCTTAACAAAATACTACTGATAAAGAACGGTCTACTCATGACGTTACTCCACTACAATGCGCACCTAATCATCCTAAATATATTACTAATAAAGAACGGTCTACCCATGACGTCACTCCACTACAATGTACACCTAATCACTTTTGATGCACTACAGGTAAAGAACAGTCTACCCATGACGTTACTCCACTACAATGCAATCTAATCATTCATATTACACTACATGTAAAGAACGGTCTAACCATGACGTTACTCTACTACAATGGACACCTAATCATTCTTAATACACTACTGGAGAAGAACGGTTTACCCATGACGTTACTCCACTACAATGCATATCTAATCATTCTTAACACACTACTGATAAAGAACGGTCTACCCAAAACGTTATTCCACTACAACGCACACCTAATCATTCTTAATACACTACTGGTAAAGAACAGTCTACCCATGACGTTACTCCACTACAACGCACACCTAATCATTCTTAATACACTACTGGTACAGAACAGTCTACCCATGACGTTACTCCACTACAATGCACACCTAATCATTCTTAATACACTACTGGTAAAGAACGGTCTACCCATGACGTTACTCCACTACAATGCAAACCTAATCATTCTAAATATACTACTAATAAAGAACGGTCTACCCATGACGTCACTCCACTACAATGTACACCTAATCATTCTTAATACATTACTGGTACGTAATGGTACGTAAGAACGGTCTACTTATAACATTAGTCCACTACAATGCACACCAAATCATTCTTAATACAATACTGATATACAACGGTCTACCCATGTCATTACTCCACTACAATGCACATCATTCTTAACAAAATACTGCTGATAAAAAACGGTTTACCCATGTCGTTACTCCACTATAATGCACACCTAAGTATTCTTAATACACTACTGATAAAGAACGGTTTACCCATGACGTTACTCCACTACAACGCACACCTAGTCATCCTTAATACACTACTAATAAAGAAAGGTCAACCGATTACGTTGCTATACTACAATGCACATCTAATCATTTTTAATACACTACTGGTAAAAAAACAGTCTATCCATGACTGTTTTTTCCACTATAATGCACATCTAATCATTTTTAATACACTACTGGTAAAGAACGTTCTACCCATGACGTTAATCAACTGCATCACACACCTAATCATTCTTAACACAATACTAATAAAAAACGGTCTACCAATTAAGTTACTCCACTACAATGCACATCCAATCATTCTTAATTCACAACTGGTAAAGAACGGTCTACCCATGACGTTACACCACTACAATGAACACCTAATCATTTTTAATAAACTACTGCTAAAAAACGGTCTACGCATGACGTTACTCCACTACAATGCACACATAAACATTCTTAATACACTACTGATAAAGAACGGTCTACCCATGGCGTTACTCCACTAAAATCCATATCTAATCATTCTTAATACAGTACTGATAAAGAACGTTGTATCCATGGCGTTACTCCACTACAATACAAACCTAATCATTCTAAATATACTACCAATAAAGAACGGTTTACCCATGACGTTACTCCACTACAACGCACACCTTGTCATCCTTAATACACTACTAATAAAGAAAGGTCTGCCGATTACGTTGCTATACTACAATGCACATCTAATCATTTTTAATACACTACTGGTAAAAAAACAGTCTATCCATGACTGTTTTTTCCACTATAATGCACATCTAATCATTTTTAATACACTACTGGTAAAGAACGTTCTACCAATGACGTTAATCCACTGCATCACACACCTAATCATTCTTAACACAATACTAATAAAAAACGGTCTACCAATGAAGTTACTCCACGACAATGCACATCCAATCATTCTTAATTCACAACTGGTAAAGAACGGTCTACCCATGACGTTACACCACTACAATGAACACCTAATCATTTTTAATACACTACTGCTAAAAAACGGTCTACGCATGACGTTACTCCACTACAATGCACACATAAACATTCTTAATACACTACTGATAAAGAACGGTCTACCCATGGCGTTACTCCACTACAATGCACACCTAATCATTCTCAATACACTACTGGTAAAAAACGGTCTACCCATGACGTTACGCCACTACAAAGCACATCATTCTCAACAAAATACTGCTGATAAAGAACGGTCTACACATGTCGTTACTCCACTATAATGCACACCGAAGTATTCTTAATACACTACTGATAAAGAACGATCAACTCATGGTGTTACTCCACTACAATGCATATCTAATCATTCTTAACACACTACTGATAAAGAACGGTCTACCCAAAACGTTACTCCACTACAATGCATATCTAATCATTCTTAACACACTACTGATAAAGAACGGTCTACCCAAAACATTATTCCACTACAATGCATACATAATCATTCTTAATACACTACTGGTAAAGAACAGTCTACCCATGACGTTACTCCACTACAATGCACACCTAATCATTCATAATACACTACTGGTAAAGAACGGTCTGCTCATGGTGTTACTCCACTACAATTCATATCTAATCAATCTTAATACACTACTGGTGAAGAACGCACACCAAATCATTCTTAATACACAAGAAATAAAGAACGGTCTCCCTATGACGTTACTCTACTACAATACACATCACTCTTAACACAATATTACTAATAAAGAACGGTCTACTCATGATGTTACTCCACTACAATGCACACCTAATCATTCTTGATACACTACTGGTAAATCACGGTCTACCCATGACGTTACTCCACTATAATCCATATCTAATCATTCTTAATACACTACTGGTAAAGAACAGTCTACCCATGAAGTTACTCCACTACAATGCACACCTAATCATTCATAATACACTACTGGTAAAGAACGGTCTACTCATGGTGTTACTCCACTACAATTCATATCTAATCAATCTTAATACCCTACTGGTGAAGAACGCTCACCAAATCATTCTTAATACACAAGAAATAAAGAACGGTCTCCCTATGACGTTACTGCACTACAATACAAACCTGATCATTCTTAACAAAATACTGCTGATAAAGAACTGTCTACCAATGTCGTTACTCCACTATAATGCACACCTAAGTATTCTTAATACACTACTGATAAAGAACGCTCTACTCATGGTGTTACTCCACTACAATGCATATCTAATCAATCTTAATACACTACTGCTGAAGAACGCACACCAAATCATTCTTAATACACAAGTAATAAAGAACGGTCTACCCATGACGTTACTCTACTACAATGCGCACCTAATCATTCTAAATATACTACTAATAAAGAACGGTCTACCCATGACGTCACTCCACTACAATGTACACCTAATCACTTTTGATGCACTACAGGTAAAGAACAGTCTACCCATGACGTTACTCCACTACAATGCAATCTAATCATTCTTATTACACTACATGTAAAGAACGGTCTAACCATGACGTTACTCCACTACAATGCATATCTAATCATACTTAACACACTACTGATAAAGAACGGTCTACCCAAAACGTTATTCCACTACAACGAACACCTAATCATTCTTAATACACTACTTATAAAGAACAGTCTACCCATGACGTTACTCCACTACAATGCACACCTAATCATTCTTAATACACTACTGGTAAAGAACGGTCTACCCATGACGTTACTCCACTACAATGCACATCTAATCATTCTTAACACACTGCTGATAAAGAACGGTCTACCCATGACGTTACTCCACTACAATGCACGCCTAATCACTTTTAATACACTACTGGTAAAGAACGGTCTATGCATGACGTTACTCCACTATAATGCACACCTAATAATTCTTAATACACTACAGATAAAGAACGGTCTACCCATGACCTTACTCCACTACAATGCAATCTAATCATTCTTAATACACTACAGGTAAAGAACGGTCTAACCATGATGTTACTCCACTACAATGCACACCTAATCATTCTCAATACACTACTGGTAAAGAACGGTCTACCCATGACGTTACTCCACTAAAAAGCACATCATTCTCAACAAAATACTGCTGATAAAGAACGGTCTACACATGTCGTTACTCCACTATAATGCACACCTAAGTATTCTTAATACACTACTGATAAAGAACGGTCTACCCATCACCTTACTCCACTACAATGCAATCTAATCATTCTTAATACACTACAGGTAAAGAACGGTCTAACCATGATGTTACTCCACTACAATGGACACCTAATCATTCTTAATACACTAATGGAGAAGAACGGTTTACCCATGACGTTACTCCACTACAATGCACATCTAATTATTCTTAACACACTACTGGTAAAGAACGGTCTACCCATGACGTTACTCCACTACAAAGCACACCATTCTCAACAAAATACTGCTGATAAAGAACGGTCTACACATGTCGTTACTCCACTTTAATGCACACCTAAAAATTCTTAATACACTTCTGATAAAGAACGGTCAACTCATGGTGTTACTCCACTACAATGCATATCTAATCAATATTAATACACTACTAGTGAAGAACGCACACCAAATCATTCTTAATACACAAGTAATAAAGAAGGGTCTACCATTGACGTTACTCCACTACAATGCATATCTAATCATTCTTAACACACTACTGATAAAGAACGGTCTACCCAAAACGTTATTCCACTACAACGCACACTTTATCATTCTTAATACACTACTGGTAAAGAACGGTCTAACCATGATGTTACTCCACTACAACGCACACCTAATCATTCTTAATAAACTACTGGTAGAGAAGGTCTAACTTTGACGATACTCCACTATAATGGACACCTAATCATTCTTAATACACTACTGATAAAGAACGGTCTACTCATGACGTTACTCCACTACAATGCACACTTAATCATTCTTAATACGCTACTGGTAAAGAACAGTCTACCAATGACGTTACTCCACTATAATGCACACCTAAGTATTCTTAATATACTACTGATAAAGTACAGTCTACTCATTGTGTTACTCCACTACAATGCATATCTAATAAATATTAATACATTCCTGGTAAAACACAGTCTATCCATGACGTTACTCCACTATAATGCACATCTAATCATTTTTAATACACTACTGGTAAAGAACAGTCTACCCATGACGTTACTCCACTGCATCGCACACTTAATCATTCTTAACACAATAATAATAAAAAACGGTCTACCAATGAAGTTACTCCACTATAATGCACATCCAATCATTCTTAATTCACAACTGGTAAAGAACGGTCTACCCATGGCGTTACTCCACTACAGTCCATATCAAATAATTCTAAATACAGTACTGATAAGGAACGGACTACCCTAGACGTTACTTTACTACAATGTAAACCTAATCATTCTAAATATACTACTAATAAAGAATGGTCTACCCATGACGTAACTCCACTACAATATACACCTAATCATTCTTAATACACTACTGGTAAAGAACGGTTACTCCACTACAATGCACATCTAAACATTCTTAATACACTACTGGTAAAGAATGGTCTACCAATGGCGTTACTCCACTACAATGCACATCATTCTTAACTAAATACTGGTGATAAAGAACGGTCTACCCATGTCGTTACTCCACTATAATGCACACCTAATCATTCTTAATACACTACTGATAAACAACGGTCTACCCATTGCGTTACTCCACTACAATCCATATCTAATAATTCTTAATACAGTACTGATAAAAAACGGTCTACCCATTGTGTTACTCCACTACAACTCACACCTAATCATTCTTAAGACACCACTAATAAAGAACGTTCTACCCATGACGTTACTTTACTTTTATGCACACCTAATAAATTTTAATACAATACTGATAAAGAACGGTCTACACATAGCGTTACTCCACTACAACTCACACCTAATCATTCTTAATACACCATTAATAAAGAACGATCTACCCATGACGTTACTTTACTTTTATGCACACCTAATCATTTTTAATACACTACTGGTAAAGAACGGTCTACGCATGACGTTACTCCACTGCATCGCACACCCAATCATTCTTAACACAATACTAATAAAAACGGTCTACCAATGACGTTACTCCACTACAATGCACATCCAATCATTCTTAAATCACAACTGGTAAAGAACGGTCTACCCATGACGTTACTCCACTACAATGCACACCTATTTATTCTTAATACACTACTGATAAAGAACGGTCTACCCAAAACGTTATTCCACTACAACGCACACCTAATCATTCTTAATACACTACTGGTAAAGAACGATCTACCCATGACGTTACTCCACTACAATGCACACCTAATCATTCTTAATACACTACTGGTAAAGAACGGTCTACTCATGGTGTTACTCCACTACAATTCATATCTCATCAATCTTAATACACTACTGGTGAAGAACGCACACCAAATCATTCTTAATACACAAGAAATACAGAACGGTCTACCTATGAAGTTACTGCACTACAATGCATATCTAATCATTCTTAACACACTACTGATAAAGAACGGTCTACCCAAAACGTTATTCCACTACAACGCACACCTAATCATTCTTAATACACTACTGGTAAAGAACGGTCTACGCATGACGTTACTCCACTACAATGCACACCTAATCATTCTTAATACACTATTGGTAAAGAACGGTCTACTCATGGTGTTACTCCACTACAATTCATATCTAATCAATCTTAATACACTACTGGTGAAGAACGCACACCAAATCATTGTTAATACACAAGAAATAAAGAACGGTCCACCTATGACGTTACTGCACTACAACGCATACCTCATCATTCTTAATACACTAGTAATAAAGAACGGTCTACCCATGACGTTACTCTACTACAATACACATCACACTTAACAAAATATTACTAATAAAGAACGGTCTACTCATGATGTTACTCCACTACAATGCGCACCTAATCATTCTTAATACACTACTGGTAAATCACGGTCTACCCATGACGTTACTCCACTACAATACATACCTGATCATTCTTAACAAAAAGTGCTGATAAAGAACTGTCTACCTATGTCGTTACTCCACTATAATGCACACCTAAGTATTCTTAATACACTACTGATAAAGAATGGTCTACTCATGGTGTTACTCCACTACAATGCATATCTAATCAATCTTAATACACTACTGCTGAAGAACGCACATCAAATCATTCTTAATACACAAGTAATAAAGAACGGTCTACCAATGACGTTGCTCCACTACAATGCGCACCTAATCATTCTTAATACTTTACTGGTAAAGAACGGTGTATACATGACGTTACTCCACTACAATGCAAACCTAATCATTCTAAATATACTACTAATAAAGAACGGTCTACCCATGACGTCACTCCACTACAATGTTCACCTAATCATTCTTAATACATTACTGGTACGTAATGGTACGTAAGAACGGTCTACTTATAACATTAGTCCACTACAATGCACACCTAATCATTTTTAATACAATACAGATATACAACGGTCTACCCATGTCATTACTACACTACAATGCACACCTAATCATTCTTAACACACTAATGATAAAGAACGGTCTACCCATGACGTTATTCCACTACAACGCATATCTAATCATTCTTAATACATTACTGGTAAAGAACGGTCGGCCCATGATGTTACTCCACCACAATGCACATCAAGTCATTCTTAATACACTACTGGTAAAGAACGGTCTAACCTTGACGTTACTCCACTAAAATGGACACCTAATCATTCTTAATACACTACTGATAAAGAATAGTCTACGAATGACGTTACTCCACTACAATGCACATCTAATCATTCTTGATATACTACTGGTAAAGAACGGTCTACCCATGTCATTACTACACTACAATGCACACCTGATCATTCTTAACACACTAATGATAAAAAACGGCCTACCCGTGACGTTACTCCACTACAATTAATATCTAATAATCCTTAATACACGACAAAAAACAATGATCTACCTACGGTGTTACAACACTACAATGCATATCTAATCATTCTTAACACACTATTGGAAAAAAAGGTCTACCCATGACGTTATACCACTATAATGCACACCTAATCATACTTAATACACCACTGGTAAAGAACGGTTTACCCATGGTGTCACTCCACTACAATGCATATCTAATCATTCTTAACACACTACTCGTAAAGAACGGCCTACCCATGACGTTACTCCTCTAAAATCCATATCTAATAATTATTAATACACGACAATGTACAGCTAATCATTCTTAATACATTACTGGTACGTAATGGTACATAAGAACGGTCTACCCATGACGTTATTCCACTACAATGCAAACCAAATCATTCTAAATATACTACCAATAAACAATGGTCTATCCATGAAGTAACTCCACTACAATGTACACCTAATCATTCTTAATACACTACTGGTAAAGAACGGGTACTCCACTACAATGCACAGATAATCATTCGTAATAAACTACTGATAAAGAACGGTCTACCCATGACGTTACTCCACTATAATGCACACCTATTCATTTTTAATACACTACTGGTAAAGAACGGACTGTGCATGGCGTTACTCCACTACAATGTACACCTAATCATTCTAAATAAACTGCTGATAAAGAACGGTCTACCCATGACGTTAATCCACTATAACACATACCTGATCATTCGTTATACACTACTGGTAATAAACGGTCTACCCATGACATTACTCCACTACAATGCCCACCTAATCGTTCTTAATACACTATTGATAAGAAACGGTCTACCCATTGTGTTACTCCACTACATCTCACACCTAATCATTTTAATACACTAATAATATAGAACGTTCTACCTATGACGTTACTTTACTTTTATGCACTCCTAATGATTTTTAATACAATACTGATAAAGAACGGTCTACCCATGACGTTATTCTTCTACAATGCATATCTAATCATTCTTTATACACAACTGATAACATCGGTCTACCCATGACGTTATTCCACAATAATGCATATTTAATTATTTTTAATACACTACTGGTGATGAACGGTCTACCCATGACGTTACTCCACTACAATGCACAACTAATCATTCTTAATACATTACTGGTAAAGAACGGTCTACCCATGACGTTACTCTACTACAATACATACCTGATCATTCGTAATACACGACTGATAAAGAACGGTCTACACATAACGTTACTCCACTACAATGCACACCTAATCATTTTTAATACACTACTGATAAACAACGGTCTACCCATGATATTACTCCACTACAATGCACATAATTCTTAACAAAATACTGCTGATAAAGAACGGTCTACCCATGTCGTTACTCCACTATAATGCACACCTAAGTATTCTTAATATACTACTGATAAAGAACGGTCTACACATAACGTTACTCCACTACAATGCACACCTAATCATTCTTAATACACTACTGATAAACAACGGTCTACCCATGGCGTTACTCCACTACAATCCATATCTAATAATTCTTAATACAGTACTGATAAGAAACGGTCTAAACATTGTGTTACTCCACTACAACTCACACCTAATTATTCTTAATACACCACTAATAAAGAACGATCTACCCATGACGTTACTTTACTTTTATGCACACCTAATAATTTTTAATACAATACTGATAAAGAACGGTCAACCAGTGACGTCACTCCACTACAATGTACACCTAATCATTCTTAATACATTACTGGTACGTAATTGTACGGAATAACGGTCTACCTATGACATTAGTCCACTACATTGCACACCTAATCATTCTAAATATACTACTAATAAAGAATGATCTACCCATGACGTCACTCAACTACAATGTACACCTAATCATTCTTAATACATTACTGGTACGTAATTGTACGGAATAACGGTCTACCCATGTCATTACTCCACTACAATGCACACCTAATCATTCTTAATACACTACTGGTAAAGAACGGTTTACCCATGACGTAACTCCACTATAATCCATATCTAATAATTCTTAATACACGAATGAAAAAATGATCTACCCATGGTGTTACTACACTACAATGCATATCTAATCATTCTTAATACACTACTGTAAAGAACGGAATACCCATGACGTTACTCCACTACAATGCACACCTAATCATTTTAAAACACTACTGGTAAAGAACAGTCTACCCATGACGTTACTCCACTATAATCCATATCTAATAATTCTTAATACACGAGAGAAAAAAATGATCTACCTATGATGTTCATACACTACAATGCATATTTAATCATTCTTAACACATTACTCGTAAAGAACGGTATACCCATGACGTTACTCCACTGCAATGCACACCTAATCATTCTTAATACACTACTGGTAAAGAACGGTCTACCCATGACGTTATTCTACTATAATGCATATTTAATTATTTTTAATACACTAATGGTGAAGAACGGTCTACCCATGACGTTACTCTACTACAATACATACCTAATCATTCTTAATACACCACTGATAAAGAACGGTCTACCCATGTCATTACTCCACTACAATGCACATCATTCTTAACAAAATACTGCTGAAAAAGAATGGTCTACCCATGTCGTTACTCCACTATAATGCACACCTAAGTATTCTTAATATACTACTGATAAAGAACGGTCTACACATAACGTTACTCCACTACAATGCACACCTAATCATTCTTAATACACTACTGATAAACAACGGTCTACCCATGGCGTTACTCCACTACAATCCATATCTAATAATTCTTAATACAGTACTGATAAGAAACGGTCTAAACATTGTGTTACTCCACTACAACTCTCACCTAATTATTCTTAATACACCACTAATAAAGAACGATCTACCCATGACGTTACTTTACTTTATGCACACCTAATAATTTTAATACAATACTGATAAAGAACGGTCTACACATGGCGTTAATCCACTACAACTCACACCTAATCATTCTTAATTCACCATTAATAAAGAGCGATCTACCCATTACGTTACTTTACTTTTATGCACACCTAATCATTTTTAATACACTACTGGTAAAGAACGGTCTACCCATGACGTTACTCCACTGCATCGCACACCCAATCATTCTTAACACAATACTAATAAAAAACGGTCTACCAATGACGTTACTCCACTACAATGCACATCCAATCATTCTTAATTCACAACTGGTAAAGAACGGTCTACCCATGACGTTACTACACTACAAGGCACACCTAATCATTCTTAATACACTACTGATAAACAACGGTCTACCCATGACGTTACTCCACTACAATGCACATCCAATCATTCTTAATTCACAACTGGTAAAGAACGGTCTACCAATGACGTTGCTCCAATACAATGCACATCCAATCATTCTTAATTCACAACTGGTAAAGAATGGTCTACCCATGACGTAACTCCACTACAATGTACACCTAATCATTCTTAATACACTACTGCTAAAGAACGGTTACTCCACTACAATGCACATCTAATCATTCTTAATACACTACTGGAAATAATGGTCTTCACATGACGTTACTCCACTTCTATGCAAACCTAATCATTCTAAGTATACTACTAATAAAGAATGATCTACCCATGACGTCACTCCACTACAATATACACCTAATCATTCTTAATACATTACAGGTAATGGAAGAACGGTCTACCCATGACGTTACTCCACTACAATGCACACCTAATCATTCTTAATACACTACTGGTAAAGAACGGTCTAACCATGACGTTACTCTACTATAATGCACACCTAATCATTCTTAACACAAAACTAATAAAAAACGGTCAACCAGTGACGTCACTCCACTACAATGTACACCTAATCATTCTTAATACATTACTGGTACGTAATTGTACGGAATAACGGTCTACCTATGACATTAGTCCACTACATTGCACACCTAATCATTCTAAATATACTACTAATAAAGAATGATCTACCCATGACGTCACTCAACTACAATGTACACCTAATCATTCTTAATACATTACTGGTACGTAATTGTACGGAATAACGGTCTACCCATGTCATTACTCCACTACAATGCACACCTAATCATTCTTAATACACTACTGGTAAAGAACGGTTTACCCATGACGTAACTCCACTATAATCCATATCTAATAATTCTTAATACACGAATGAAAAAATGATCTACCTATGGTGTTACTACACTACAATGCATATCTAATCATTCTTAACACACTACTCGTAAAGAACGGTATACCCATGACGTTACTCCACTGCAATGCACACCTAATCATTTTTAATACACTACTGGTAAAGAACAGCCTACCCATGACCTTACTCCACTATAATCCATATCTAATAATTCTTAATACACGAGAGAAAAAAATGATCTACCTATGATGTTCATACACTACAATGCATATTTAATCATTCTTAACACATTACTCGTAAAGAACGGTATACCCATGACGTTACTCCACTGCAATGCACACCTAATCATTCTTAATACACTACTGGTAAAGAACGGTCTACCCATGACGTTATTCTACTATAATGCATATTTAATTATTTTTAATACACTAATGGTGAAGAACGGTCTACCCATGACGTTACTCTACTACAATACATACCTGATCATTCGTAATACACCACTGATAAAGAACGGTCTACCCATGTCATTACTCCACTACAATGCACATCATTCTTAACAAAATACTGCTGAAAAAGAATGGTCTACCCATGTCGTTACTCCAATATAATGCACAACTAAGTATTCCTAATACACTTTTGGTAAAACACAGTCTATCCATGACGTTACTCCACTATAATGCACACCTAATCATTCTTACTACACTACTGATAATCAACAGTCTACCCATGGAGTTACTCCACTACAATCCAAATCTAATAATCCTTAATACAGTACTGATAAGGAACGGTCTACCCATGACGTTACTCCACTGCAATGCACACCTAATCATTCTTAATACACTACTGGTAAAGAACGGTCTACCCATGACGTTACTCCACTGCAATGCACAACTAATCATTTTAATATAGTACTGGTAAAGAACGGTCTACCCATGACGTTACTCTACTACAATACATACCTGATCATTCGTAATACACGACTGATAAAGAACGGTCTACCCATGTCGTTACTCCACTATAATGCACACCTAACTATTCCTAATACACTCCTGGTAAAACACAGTCTATCCATGACGTTACTCCACTACAATGCACATCTAATCATTCTTAATACACTACTGATAAAGAACGGTCTACCCATGACGTTACTCCACTACAATGCACACCTAGTCATTTTTAATAAACTACTGGTAAAAAACGGTCTACGCATGACGTTACTTCACTACAATGCACACCTAATCATTCTTAATACACTACTGATAAACAACGGTCTACCCATGGCGTTACTCCACTACAATCAAAATCTAATAATCCTTAATACAGTACTGATAAGGAACGGTCTACCCATGACGTTACTCCACTACAATGCAAACCTAATCATTCTTAATACACTACTGGTAAAGAACGGTTACTCCACTACAATGCACATCTATTCATTCTTAATACACTACTTGTAAAGAATGGTCTACCCGTGATGTTACTCCACTACAATGCAAACCTAATCATTTTAAATATACTACTAATAAAAAATGATCTACCCATGACGTTACTCTACTACAATACATACCTGATCATTCGTAATACACTACTGGTAAAGAACAGCCTACCCATGACCGTTACTCCACTATAATCCATATCTAATAATTCTTAATACACGAGAGAAAAAAAATGATCTACCTATGATGTTCATACACTACAATGCATATTTAATCATTCTTAACACATTACTCGTAAAGAACGGTATACCCATGACGTTACTCCACTGCAATGCACACCTAATCATTCTTAATACACTACTGGTAAAGAACGGTCTACCCATGACGTTATTCTACTATAATGCATATTTAATTATTTTTAATACACTAATGGTGAAGAACGGTCTACCCATGACGTTACTCTACTACAATACATACCTGATCATTCGTAATACACCACTGATAAAGAACGGTCTACCCATGTCATTACTCCACTACAATGCACATCATTCTTAACAAAATACTGCTGAAAAGAATGGTCTACCCATGTCGTTACTCCAATATAATGCACAACTAAGTATTCCTAATACACTTTTGGTAAAACACAGTCTATCCATGACGTTACTCCACTATAATGCACACCTAATCATTCTTACTACACTACTGATAATCAACAGTCTACCCATGGAGTTACTCCACTACAATCCAAATCTAATAATCCTTAATACAGTACTGATAAGGAACGGTCTACCCATGACGTTACTCCACTGCAATGCACACCTAATCATTCTTAATACACTACTGGTAAAGAACGGTCTACCCATGACGTTACTCCACTGCAATGCACAACTAATCATTTTTAATATAGTACTGGTAAAGAACGGTCTACCCATGACGTTACTCTACTACAATACATACCTGATCATTCGTAATACACGACTGATAAAGAACGGTCTACCAATGTCGTTACTCCACTATAATGCACACCTAACTATTCCTAATACACTCCTGGTAAAACACAGTCTATCCATGACGTTACTCCACTACAATGCACATCTAATCATTTTTAATACACTACTGATAAAGAACGGTCTACCCATGACGTTACTCCACTATAATGCACACCTAAGTATTCTTAATATACTACTGATAAAGAACGGTCTACACATAACGTTACTCCACTACAATGCACACCTAATCATTCTTAATACACTACTGATAAACAACGGTCTACCCATGGCGTTACTCCACTACAATCCATATCTAATAATTCTTAATACAGTACTGATAAGAAACGGTCTAAACATTGTGTTACTCCACTACAACTCTCACCTAATTATTCTTAATACACCACTAATAAAGAACGATCTACCCATGACGTTACTTTACTTTTATGCACACCTAATAATTTTTAATACAATACTGATAAAGAACGGTCTACACATGGCGTTAATCCACTACAACTCACACCTAATCATTCTTAATTCACCATTAATAAAGAGCGATCTACCCATTACGTTACTTTACTTTTATGCACACCTAATCATTTTTAATACACTACTGGTAAAGAACGGTCTACCCATGACGTTACTCCACTGCATCGCACACCCAATCATTCTTAACACAATACTAATAAAAAACGGTCTACCAATGACGTTACTCCACTACAATGCACATCCAATCATTCTTAATTCACAACTGGTAAAGAAGGGTCTACCCATGACGTTACTACACTACAATGCACACCTAATCATTCTTAATACACTACTGATAAACAACGGTCTACCCATGACGTTACTCCACTACAATGCACATCCAATCATTCTTAATTCACAACTGGTAAAGAACGGTCTACCAATGACGTTGCTCCAATACAATGCACATCCAATCATTCTTAATTCACAACTGGTAAAGAATGGTCTACCCATGACGTAACTCCACTACAATGTACACCTAATCATTCTTAATACACTACTGCTAAAGAACGGTTACTCCACTACAATGCACATCTAATCATTCTTAATACACTACTGGAAATAATGGTCTTCACATGACGTTACTCCACTTCTATGCAAACCTAATCATTCTAAGTATACTACTAATAAAGAATGATCTACCCATGACGTCACTCCACTACAATATACACCTAATCATTCTTAATACATTACAGGTACGGAAGAACGGTCTACCCATGACGTTACTCCACTACAATGCACACCTAATCATTCTTAATACACTACTGGTAAAGAACGGTCTAACCATGACGTTACTCTACTATAATGCACACCTAATCATTCTTAACACAAAACTAATAAAAAACGGTCAACCAGTGACGTCACTCCACTACAATGTACACCTAATCATTCTTAATACATTACTGGTACGTAATTGTACGGAATAACGGTCTACCTATGACATTAGTCCACTACATTGCACACCTAATCATTCTAAATATACTACTAATAAAGAATGATCTACCCATGACGTCACTCAACTACAATGTACACCTAATCATTCTTAATACATTACTGGTACGTAATTGTACGGAATAACGGTCTACCCATGTCGTTACTCCACTACAATGCACACCTAATCATTCTTAATACACTACTGGTAAAGAACGGTTTACCCATGACGTAACTCCACTATAATCCATATCTAATAATTCTTAATACACGAATGAAAAAAATGATCTACCTATGGTGTTACTACACTACAATGCATATCTAATCATTCTTAACACACTACTCGTAAAGAACGGTATACCCATGACGTTACTCCACTGCAATGCACACCTAATCATTTTTAATACACTACTGGTAAAGAACAGCCTACCCATGACCTTACTCCACTATAATCCATATCTAATAATTCTTAATACACGAGAGAAAAAAAATGATCTACCTATGATGTTCATACACTACAATGCATATTTAATCATTCTTAACACATTACTCGTAAAGAACGGTATACCCATGACGTTACTCCACTGCAATGCACACCTAATCATTCTTAATACACTACTGGTAAAGAACGGTCTACCCATGACGTTATTCTACTATAATGCATATTTAATTATTTTTAATACACTAATGGTGAAGAACGGTCTACCCATGACGTTACTCTACTACAATACATACCTGATCATTCGTAATACACCACTGATAAAGAACGGTCTACCCATGTCATTACTCCACTACAATGCACATCATTCTTAACAAAATACTGCTGAAAAAGAATGGTCTACCCATGTCGTTACTCCAATATAATGCACAACTAAGTATTCCTAATACACTTTTGGTAAAACACAGTCTATCCATGACGTTACTCCACTATAATGCACACCTAATCATTCTTACTACACTACTGATAATCAACAGTCTACCCATGGAGTTACTCCACTACAATCCAAATCTAATAATCCTTAATACAGTACTGATATAGAACGGTCTACCCATGACGTTACTCCACTGCAATGCACACCTAATCATTCTTAATACACTACTGGTAAAGAACGGTCTACCCATGACGTTACTCCACTGCAATGCACAACTAATCATTTTTAATATAGTACTGGTAAAGAACGGTCTACCCATGACGTTACTCTACTACAATACATACCTGATCATTCGTAATACACGACTGATAAAGAACGGTCTACCCATGTCGTTACTCCACTATAATGCACACCTAACTATTCCTAATACACTCCTGGTAAAACACAGTCTATCCATGACGTTACTCCACTACAATGCACATCTAATCATTTTTAATACACTACTGATAAAGAACGGTCTACCCATGACGTTACTCCACTACAATGCACACCTAGTCATTTTTAATAAACTACTGGTAAAAAACGGTCTACGCATGACGTTACTTCACTACAATGCACACCTAATCATTCTTAATACACTACTGATAAACAACGGTCTACCCATGGCGTTACTCCACTACAATCAAAATCTAATAATCCTTAATACAGTACTGATAAGGAACGGTCTACCCATGACGTTACTCCACTACAATGCAAACCTAATCATTCTTAATACACTACTGGTAAAGAACGGTTACTCCACTACAATGCACATCTATTCATTCTTAATACACTACTTGTAAAGAATGGTCTACCCGTGATGTTACTCCACTACAATGCAAACCTAATCATTTTAAATATACTACTAATAAAAAATGATCTACCCATGACGTTACTCTACTACAATACATACCTGATCATTCGTAATACACTACTGGTAAAGAACAGCCTACCCATGACCTTACTCCACTATAATCCATATCTAATAATTCTTAATACACGAGAGAAAAAAAATGATCTACCTATGATGTTCATACACTACAATGCATATTTAATCATTCTTAACACATTACTCGTAAAGAACGGTATACCCATGACGTTACTCCACTGCAATGCACACCTAATCATTCTTAATACACTACTGGTAAAGAACGGTCTACCCATGACGTTATTCTACTATAATGCATATTTAATTATTTTTAATACACTAATGGTGAAGAACGGTCTACCCATGACGTTACTCTACTACAATACATACCTGATCATTCGTAATACACCACTGATAAAGAACGGTCTACCCATGTCATTACTCCACTACAATGCACATCATTCTTAACAAAATACTGCTGAAAAAGAATGGTCTACCCATGTCGTTACTCCAATATAATGCACAACTAAGTATTCCTAATACACTTTTGGTAAAACACAGTCTATCCATGACGTTACTCCACTATAATGCACACCTAATCATTCTTACTACACTACTGATAATCAACAGTCTACCCATGGAGTTACTCCACTACAATCCAAATCTAATAATCCTTAATACAGTACTGATAAGGAACGGTCTACCCATGACGTTACTCCACTGCAATGCACAACTAATCATTTTTAATATAGTACTGGTAAAGAACGGTCTACCCATGACGTTACTCTACTACAATACATACCTGATCATTCGTAATACACGACTGATAAAGAACGGTCTACCAATGTCGTTACTCCACTATAATGCACACCTAACTATTCTAATACACCCTGGTAAAACACAGTCTATCCATGACGTTACTCCACTACAATGCACATCTAATCATTTTTAATACACTACTGATAAAGAACGGTCTACCCATGACGTTACTCCACTACAATGCACACCTAGTCATTTTTAATAAACTACTGGTAAAAAACGGTCTACGCATGACGTTACTTCACTACAATGCACACCTAATCATTCTTAATACACTACTGATAAACAACGGTCTACCCATGGCGTTACTCCACTACAATCAAAATCTAATAATCCTTAATACAGTACTGATAAGGAACGGTCTACCCATGACGTTACTCCACTACAATGCAAACCTAATCATTCTTAATACACTACTGGTAAAGAACGGTTACTCCACTACAATGCACATCTATTCATTCTTAATACACTACTTGTAAAGAATGGTCTACCCGTGATGTTACTCCACTACAATGCAAACCTAATCATTTTAAATATACTACTAATAAAAAATGATCTACCCATGACGTTACTCTACTACAATACATACCTGATCATTCGTAATACACGACTGATAAAGAACGGTCTACCCATGTCGTTACTCCACTAAAATGCACACCTAAGTATTCCTAATACACTCCTGGTAAAACACAGTCTATCCATGACTTTACTCCACTATAATGCACATCTAATCATTTTTAATACACTACTGATAAAGTACCGTCTACCCATGACGTTACTCCACTACAATGCACACCTAATCATTCTTAATACACTACTGATAAACAACGGTCTACCCATGGCGTTACTCCACTACGATCCAAATCTAATAATCCTTAATACAGTACTGATAAGGAACAAGCTACCCATGACGTTACTCCACTACAATGCAAATCTAATCATTCTAAATATACTACTAATAAAGAATGGTCTACCCATGACGTAACTCCACTACAATGTACACCTAATCATTCTTAATACACTACTGGTAAAGAACGGTTACTCCACTACAATGCACATCTAATCATTCTTAATACACTACTTGTAAAGAATGGTCTACCCGTGATGTTACTCCACTACAATGCAAACCTAATCATTTTAAATATACTACATATAAAAAATGATCTACCCATGACGTCACTCAATTACAATGCAAACCTAATCATTCTAAATATACTACTAATAAAGAATGATCTACCCATGACGTCACTCTACTACAATGTACACCTAATCATTCTTAATACATTACTAGTAAGTAATGGAACGGAAGAACGGTCTACCTATGACATTACTCCACTACAATGCACACATAAGCATTCTTAATACACTACTGGTAAAGAACGGTCTACCCATGACGTAACTCCACTACAATGTACACCTAATCATTCTTAATACACTACAGGTAAAGAACGGTTACTCCACTATAATGCACATCTAATCATTTTTAATACACTACTTGTAAAGAATGGTCTACCCATGAAGTTACTCCACTACAATGCAAACCTAATCATTCTAAATATACTACTAATAAAGAATGATCTACCCATGACGTTACTCCACTATAATGCACACCTATTCATTTTTAATACACTACTGGTAAAGAACGGTCGGCCCATGATGTTACTCCACCACAATGCACATCTAGTCATTCTTAATATACTACTGGTAAAGAACGGTCTAACCTTGACGTTACTCCACTAAAATGGACACCTAATCATTCTTAATACACTACTTATAAAGAATAGTCTACGAATGACGTTACTCCACTACAATGCACATCTAATCATTCTTGATATACTACTGGTAAAGAACGGTCTACCCATGTCATTATTACACTACAATGCACACCTAATCATTCTTAACACACTAATGATAAAAAACGGCCTACCCGTGACGTTACTCCACTACAATTATATCTAATAATCCTTAATACACGAAAAAACAATGATCTACCTACGGTGTTACAACACTACAATGCATATCTAATCATTCTTAACACACTATTGGTAAAAAAAGGTCTACCCATGACGTTATACCACTATAATGCACACCTAATCATACTTAATACACCACTGGTAAAGAACGGTTTACCCATGGTGTCACTCCACTACAATGCATATCTAATCATTCTTAACACACTACTCGTAAAGAATGGCCTACCCATGACGTTACTCCTCTAAAATCCATATCTAATAATTATTAATACACGACAATGTACAGCTAATCATTCTTAATACATTACTGGTACGTAATGGTACATAAGAACGGTCTACCCATGACGTTATTCCACTACAATGCAAAACAAATCATTCTAAATATACTACCAATAAACAATGGTCTAACCATGAAGTAACTCCACTACAATGTACACCTAATCATTCTTAATACTCTACTGGTAAAGAACGGGTACTCCACTACAATGCACAGATAATCATTCGTAATAAACTACTGATAAAGAACGGTCTACCCATGACGTTACTCCACTATAATGCACACCTGTTCATTTTTAATACACTACTGGTAAAGAACGGTCTGTGCATGGCGTTACTCCACTACAATGTACACCTAATCATTCTAAATAAACTGCTGATAAAGAACGGTCTACCCATGACGTTAATCCACTATAATACATACCTGATCATTCGTTATACACTACTGGTAATAAACGGTCTACCCATGACATTACTCCACTACAATGCCCACCTAATCGTTCTTAATACACTATTGATAAGAAACGGTCTACCCATTGTGTTACTCCACTACATCTCACACCTAATCATTTTAATACACTAATAATATAGAACGTTCTACCTATGACGTTACTTTACTTTTATGCACTCCTAATAATTTTTAATACAATACTGATAAAGAACGGTCTACCCATGACGTTATTCCACAATAATGCATATTTAATTATTTTTAATACACTACTGGTGATGAACGGTCTACCCATGACGTTACTCCACTATAATGCACAACTAATCATTCTTAATACATTACTGGTAAAGAACGGTCTACCCATGACGTTACTCTACTACAATACATACCTGATCATTCGTAATACACGACTGATAAAGAACGGTCTACACATAACGTTACTCCACTACAATGCACACCTAATCATTCTTAATACACTACTGATAAACAACGGTCTACCCATGTTATTACTCCACTACAATGCACATAATTCTTAACAAAATACTGCTGATAAAGAACGGTCTACCCATGTCGTTACTCCACTATAATGCACACCTAAGTATTCTTAATATACTACTGATAAAGAACGGTCTACCCATGGCGTTACTCCACTACAATCCATATCTAATAATTCTTAATACAGTACTGATAAGAAACGGTCTACTTATTGTGTTACTCCACTACAACTCACACCTAATTATTCTTAATACACCACTAATAAAGAACGATCAACCCATGACGTTACTTTACTTTTATGCACACCTAATAATTTTTAATACAATACTGATAAAGAACGGTCTACACATGGCGTTACTCCACTACAACTCACACCTAATCATTCTTAATACACCATTAATAAAGAACGATCTACCCATGACGTTACTTTACTTTTATGCACACCTAATCATTTTTAATACACTACTGGTAATGAACGGTCTACCCATGACGTTACTCCACTGCATCGCACACCCAATCATTCTTAACACAATACTAATAAAAAACGGTCTACCAATGACGTTACTCCACTACAATGCACATCCAATCATTCTTAATTCACAACTGGTAACACTACAAGGCACACCTAATCATTCTTAATACACTACTGATAAACAACGGACTACCCATGACGTTACTCCACTACAATGCACATCCAATCATTCTTAATTCACAACTGGTAAAGAACGGTCTACCAATGACGTTGCTCCAATACAATGCACATCCAATCATTCTTAATTCACAACTGGTAGAGAATGGTCTACCCATGACGTAACTCCACTACAATGTACACCTAATCATTCTCAATACACTACTGCTAAAGAACGGTTACTCCACTACAATGCACATCTAATCATTCTTAATACACTACTGGAAATAATGGTCTTCCCATGACGTTACTCCACTACTATGCAAACCTAATCATTCTAAGTATACTACTAATAAAGAATGATCTACCCATGACGTCACTCCACTACAATATACACCTAATCATTCTTAATACATTACAGGTACGGAAGAACGGTCTACCCATGACGTTACTCCACTACAATGCACACCTAATCATTCTTAATACACTACTGGTAAAGAACGGTCTAACCATGACGTTACTCTACTATAATGCACACCTAATCATTTTTAATACACTACTGGTAAAGAACGCTCTACGCATGGCGTTACTGCACTACAATGCACATCCAATCATTCTTAATTCACAACTGATAAACAACGGTCTACCCATGGCGTTACACCACTACAATCCATATCTAATAATTCTTAATACAGTACTGATAAGGAACGGTCTACCCATGACGTAACTCCACTTCAATGTACACCTAATCATTTTTAATACACTACTGGTAAAGAACGGCCTACCCATGACGTTACTCCACTATAATCCATATCTAATAATTCTTCATACACGACTGAAAAAAATGATCTACCTATGGTGTTACTACACTACAATGCATATCTAATCATTCTTAACACACTAGTCGTAAAGAACGGCCTACCCATGACGTTACTCCAATATAATCCATATCTAATAATTATTAATACACGACTGGTAAAGAACGGTCTACCAATGACATAACTCCGCTACAATGTACACCTAATCATTCTTAATACACTACTGGTAAAGAACGGTTACTCCACTACAATGCACATCTGATCATTCTTAATACACTACTGGTAAAGAACGGTGTAACCATGACGTTACTCTACTATAATGCACACCTAATCATTTTTAATACACTACTGGTAAAGAACGGTCGACCCATGACGTTACTCAACTGCATCGCACACCTAATCATTCTTAACACAAAACTAATAAAAAACGGTCAACCAGTGACGTTACTCCACTACAATGCACACCTAATCATTCTAAATATACTACTAATAAAGAATGATCTACCCATGACGTCACTCCACTACAATGTACACCTAATCATTCTTAATACATTACTGGTACGTAATGGAACTGAAGAACGGTCTACCTATGATATTAGTCCACTACAATGCACACATAATCATTCTTAATACACTACTGGTAAAGAACGGTCTACCCATGACGTAACTCCACTACAATGTACACCTAATCATTCTTAATACACTACAGGCAAAGAACGGTTACTCCACTACAATGCACAACTAATCATTTTAAATATAGTACTGGTAAAGAACGGTCTACCCATGACGTTACTCTACTACAATACATACCTGATCATTCGTAATACACGACTCATAAAGAACGTTCTACCCATGTCGTTACTCCACTACATCTCACACCTAATCATTTTAATACACTAATAATATAGAACGTTTTACCTATGACGTTACTTTACTTTTATGCACTCCTAATAATTTTTAATACAATACTGATAAAGAACGGTCTACCCATGACGTTATTCCACAATAATGCATATTTAATTATTTTTAATACACTACTGGTGATGAACGGTCTACCCATGACGTTACTCCACTACAATGCACAACTAATCATTCTTAATACTTTACTGGTAAAGAACGGTCTATACATGACGTTACTCCACTACAATTAAAACCTAATCATTCTAAATATACTACTAATAAAGAACGGTCTACCCATGACGTCACTCCACCTAATCATTCTTAATACATTACTGGTACGTAATGGTACGTAAGAACGGTCTACTTATAACATTAGTCCACTACAATGCACACCTAATCATTCTTAATACAATACTGATATACAACGGTCTACCCATGTCATTACTACACTACAATGCACACCTAATCATTCTTAACACACTAATCATAAAGAACGGTCTACCCATGACGTTATTCCACTACAACGCATATCTAATCATTCTTAATACATTACTGGTAAAAAACGGTCGGCCCATGATGTTACTCCACCACAATGCACATCTAGTCATTCCTAATATACTACTGGTAAAGAACGGTCTAACCTTGACGTTACTCCACTAAAATGGACACCTAATCATTCTTAATACACTACTGATAAAGAATAGTCTACGCATGACGTTACTCCACTACAATGCACATCTAATCATTCTTGATACACTACTGGTAAAGAACGGTCTACCCATGTCATTACTACACTACAATGCACACCTAATCATTCTTAACACACTAATGATAAAGAACGGCCTACCCGTGACGTTACTCCACTACAATTAATATCTATTAATCCTTAATACACGACAAAAAACAATGATCTACCTACGGTGTTACAACACTACAATGCATATTTAATCATTCTTAACACACTATTGGCAAAGAACGGTCTACCCATGACGTTACTCCACTATAATGCACACCTAATCATTCTTAATACACTACTGGTAAAGAACGGGTACTCCACTACAATGCACAGATAATCATTCGTAATACACTACTTATAAAAAACGGTCTACCCATGACGTTACTCCACTATAATGCACACCTATTCATTTTTAATACACTACTGGTAAAGAACGGTCTATGCATGGCGTTACTCCACTACAATGCACAACTAATCATTCTTAATACATTACTGGTAAAGAACGGTCTACCCATGACGTTACTCTACTACAATACATACCTGATCATTCGTAATACACGACTGATAAAGAACGGTCTACACATAACGTTACTCCACTACAATGCACACCTAATCATTTTTAATACACTACTGATAAACAACGGTCTACCCATGTTATTACTCCACTACAATGCACATAATTCTTAACAAAATACTGCTGATAAAGAACGGTCTACCCATGTCGTTACTCCACTATAATGCACACCTAAGTATTCTTAGTATACTACTGATAAAGAACGGTCTACACATAACGTTACTCCACTACAATGCACACCTAATCATTCTTAATACACTACTGATAAACAACGGTCTACCCATGGCGTTACTCCACTACAATCCATATCTAATAATTCTTAATACAGTACTGATAAGAAACGGTCTACCCATTGTGTTACTCCACTACAACTCACATCTAATTATTCTTAATACACCACTAATAAAGAACGATCTACCCATGACGTTACTTTACTTTTATGCACACCTAATAATTTTTAATACAATACTGATAAAGAACGGTCTACACATGACGTTACTCCACTGCATCGCACACCCAATCATTCTTAACACAATACTAATAAAAAACGGTCTACCAATGACGTTACTCCACTACAATGCACATCCAATCATTCTTAATTCACAACTGTTAAAGAACGGTCTACCCATGACGTTACTACACTACAAGGCACACCTAATCATTCTTAATACACTACTGGTAATGAACGGTCTACCCATGACGTTACTCCACTACAATGCACATCCAATCATTCTTAATTCACAACTGGTAAAGAACGGTCTACCAATGACGTTGCTCCAATACAATGCACATCCAATCATTCTTAATTCACAACTGGTAAAGAATGGTCTACCCATGACGTAACTCCACTACAATGTACACCTAATCATTCTTAATACACTACTGCTAAAGAACGGTTACTCCACTACAATGCACATCTAATCATTCTTAATACACTACTGGAAATAATGGCCTTCCCATGACGTTACTCCACTACTATGCAAACCTAATCATTCTAAGTATACTACTAATAAAGAATGATCTACCCGTGACGTCACTCCACTACAATATACACCTAATCATTCTTAATACATTACAGGTACGGAAGAACGGTCTACCCATGACGTTACTCCACTACAATGCACACCTAATCATTCTTAATACACTACTGGTAAAGAACGGTCTAACCATGACGTTACTCTACTATAATGCACACCTAATCATTTTTAATACACTACTGGTAAAGAACGCTCTACGCATGGCGTTACTGCACTACAATGCACATCCAATCAATCTTATTCACTACTGGTAAAGAACGGTCTACCCATGACGTTACTCCACTACAATGCACACTTAATCATTTTTAATAAACTACTAGTAAAACGGTCTACGCATAACGTTACTCCACTACAATGCACACCTAATCATTCTTAATACACTACTGATAAACAACGGTCTACCCATGGCGTTACACCACTACAATCCATATCTAATAATTCTTAATACAGTACTGATAAGGAACGGTCTACCCATGACGTTACTCCACTACAATGCAAACCTAATCATTCTAAATATACTACTAATAAAGAATGGTCTACACATGACGTAACTCCACTACAATGTACACCTAATCATTTTTAATACACTACTGGTAAAGAACGGCCTACGCATGACGTTACTCCACTATAATCCATATCTAATAATTCTTCATACACGACTGAAATAAATGATCTACCTATGGTGTTACTACACTACAATGCATATCTAATCATTCTTAACACACTACTCGTAAACAACGGCCTACCCATGACGTTACTCCAATATAATCCATATCTAATAATTATTAATACACGACTGGTAAAAACGGTCTACCCATGACGTAACTCCGCTACAATGTACACCTAATCATTCTTAATACACTACTGGTAAAGAACAGTTACTCCACTACAATGCACATCTAATCATTCTTAATACATTACTGGTAAAGAACGGTCGACCCATGACGTTACTCCACTGCATCGCACACCTAATCATTCTAACACAAAACTAAAAAAACGGTCAACCAGTGACGTTACTCCACTACAATGCACACCTAATCATTCTAAATATACTACTAATAAAGAATGATCTACCCATGACGTCACTCCACTACAATGTACACCTAATCATTCTTAATACATTACTGGTACGTAATTGTACGGAATAACGGTCTACCTATGACATTAGTCCACTACATTGCACACCTAATCATTCTAAATATACTACTAATAAAGAATGATCTACCCATGACGTCACTCAACTACAATGTACACCTAATCATTCTTAATACATTACTGGTACGTAATTGTACGGAATAACGGTCTACCCATGTCATTACTCCACTACAATGCACACCTAATCATTCTTAATACACTACTGGTAAAGAACGGTTTACCCATGACGTAACTCCACTGCAATGCACACCTAATCATTTTTAATACACTACTGGTAAAGAACAGCCTACCCATGACGTTACTCCACTATAATCCATATCTAATAATTCTTAATACAGAGTGAAAAAAAATGATCTACCTATGATGTTCATACACTACAATGCATATTTAATCATTCTTAACACATTACTCGTAAAGAACGGTATACCCATGACGTTACTCCACTGCAATGCTCACCTAATCATTCTTAATACACTACTGGTAAAGAACGGTCTACCCATGACGTTACTCTACTATAATGCATATTTAATTATTTTAATACACTACTGGTGAAGAACGGTCTACCCATGACGTTACTCCACTACAATGCACAACTAATCATTTTTAATACAGTACTGGTAAAGAACGATCTATCCATGACGTTACTCCACTATAATGCACACCTAATCATTCTTACTACACTACTGATAAACAACAGTCTGCCCATGGAGTTACTCCACCACAATCCAAATCTAATAATCCTTAATACAGTACTGATAAGGAACGGTCTACCCGTGATGTTACTCCACTGCAATGCAAACCTAATCATTTTAAATATACTACAAATAAAAAATGATCTACCCATGACGTCACTCTACTACAATGCAAACCTAATCATTCTAAATATACTACTAATAAAGAATGATCTACCCATGACGTCACTCCACTACAATGTACACCTAATCATTCTTAATACATTACTGGTACGTAATGGAACGGTAGAACGGTCTACCTATGACATTAGTCCACTACAATGCACACATAATCATTCTTAATACACTACTGGTAAAGAACGGTCTACCCACGACGTAACTCCACTACAATGTACACCTAATCATTCTTAATACATTACTGGTACGTAATTGTACGGAATAACGGTCTACCCATGTCATTACTCCACTACAATGCACACCTAATCATTCTTAATACACTACTGGTAAAGAACGGTTTACCCATGACGTAACTCCACTATAATCCATATCTAATAATTCTAAATACAGGAATGAAAAAAATGATCTACCTATGATGTTACTACACTACAATGCATATCTAATCATTCTTAACACACTACTCGTAAAGAACGGTATACCCATGACGTTACTCCACTGCAATGCACACCTATTCATTTTTAATACACTACTGGTAAAGAACAGCCTACCCATGACGTTACTCCACTATAATCCATATCTAATAATTCTTAATACACGAGTGAAAAAAAATGATCTACCTATGATGTTCATACACTACAATGCATATTTAATCATTCTTAACACATTACTCGTAAAGAACGTTATACCCATGACGTTACTCCACTGCAATGCACACCTAATCATTCTTAATACACTACTGGTAAAGAACGGTCTACCCATGACGTTACTCTACTATAATGCATATTTAATTATTTTTAATACACTACTGGTGAAGAACGGTCTACCCATGACGTTACTCCACTACAATGCACATCATTCTTAACAAAATACTGCTGAAAAAGAATGGTCTACTCATGTCGTTACTCCACTATAATGCACAACTAAGTAATCCTAATACACTTTTGGTAAAACACAGTCTATCCATGACGTTACTCCACTATATTGCACACCTAATCATTCTTACTACACTACTGATAAACAACAGTCTACCCATGGGTTACTCCACTACAATCAAATCTAATAATCCTTAATACAGTACTGATAAGGAACGGTCTACCCATGACGTTACTCCACTACAATGCAAACCTAATCATTCTAAATATACTACTAATAAAGAATGGTCTACACATGACGTAACTCCACTACAATGTACACCTAATCATTTTTAATACACTACTGGTAAAGAACGGCCTACGCATGACGTTACTCCACTATAATCCATATCTAATAATTCTTCATACACGACTGAAATAAATGATCTACCTATGGTGTTACTACACTACAATGCATATCTAATCATTCTTAATACACTACTCGTAAAGAACGGCCTACCCATGACGTTACTCCAATATAATGCATATCTAATCATTATTAATACACTACTGGTAAAGAACGGTCTACCCATGACGTAACTCCGCTACAATGTACACCTAATCATTCTTAATACACTACTGGTAAAGAACAGTTACTCCACTACAATGCACATCTAATCATTCTTGATACACTACTGATAAACAACGGTCTACCCATGGCGTTACACCACTACAATCCATATCTAATAATTCTTAATACAGTACTGATAAGGAACGGTCTACCCATGACGTTACTCCACTACAATGCAAACCTAATCATTCTAAATATACTACTAATAAAGAATGGTCTACACATGACGTAACTCCACTACAATGTACACCTAATCATTTTTAATACACTACTGGTAAAGAACGGTCTACATGACGTTACTCCACTATAATCCATATCTAATAATTCTTAATACACGACTGAAATAAAATGATCTACCTATGATTGTTACTACACTACAATGCATATCTAATCATTCTTAATACACTACTGGTAAACAACGGTCTACCCATGACGTTACTCCACTATAATCCATATCTAATAATTCTTAATACACGACTGGTAAAGAACGGTCTACCCATGACGTAACTCCGCTACAATGTACACCTAATCATTCTTAATACACTACTGGTAAAGAACGGTTACTCACTACAATGCACATCTAATCATTCTTAATACATTACTGGTAAAGAACGGTCGACCCATGACGTTACTCCACTGCATCGCACACCTAATCATTCTAACACAAAACTAATAAAAAAACGGTCTACCAGTGACGTTACTCCACTACAATGCACACCTAATCATTCTAAATATACTACTAATAAAGAATGATCTACCCATGACGTCACTCCACTACAATGTACACCTAATCATTCTTAATACATTACTGGTACGTAATTGTACGGAATAACGGTCTACCTATGACGTTACTCCACTACATTGCACACCTAATCATTCTAAATATACTACTAATAAAGAATGATCTACCCATGACGTCACTCAACTACAATGTACACCTAATCATTCTTAATACATTACTGGTGAACGTAATTGTAACGGAATAACGGTCTACCCATGTCGTTACTCCACTACAATGCACACCTAATCATTCTTAATACACTACTGGTAAAGAACGGTTTACCCATGACGTAACTCCACTGCAATGCACACCTAATCATTTTTAATACACTACTGGTAAAGAACGGCCTACCCATGACGTTACTCCACTACAATCCATATCTAATAATTCTTAATACAGAGGTGAAAAAAATGATCTACCTATGATGTTCTACACTACAATGCATATTTAATCATTCTTAACACATTACTCGTAAAGAACGGTCTACCCATGACGTTACTCCACTGCAATGCACACCTAATCATTCTTAATACACTACTGGTAAAGAACGGTCTACCCATGACGTTACTCTACTACAATGCATATTTAATTATTTTAATACACTACTGGTGAAGAACGGTCTACCCATGACGTTACTCCACTACAATGCACAACTAATCATTTTTAATACGGTACTGGTAAAGAACGGTCTATCCATGACGTTACTCCACTATAATGCACACCTAATCATTCTTAACTACACTACTGATAAAGAACGGTCTACCCATGGGTTACTCCACCACAATCAAATCTAATAATCCTTAATACAGTACTGATAAGGAACGGTCTACCCGTGATGTTACTCCACTACAATGCAAACCTAATCATTTTAAATATACTACTAATAAAAAATGATCTACCCATGACGTCACTCTACTACAATGCAAACCTAATCATTCTAAATATACTACTAATAAAGAATGATCTACCCATGACGTCACTCCACTACAATGTACACCTAATCATTCTTAATACATTACTGGTACGTAATGGAACGGTAGAACGGTCTACCTATGACATTAGTCCACTACAATGCACACATAATCATTCTTAATACACTACTTGTAAAGAACGGTCTACCCATGACGTAACTCCACTACAATGTACACCTAATCATTCTTAATACATTACTGGTACGTAATTGTACGGAATAACGGTCTACCCATGTCATTACTCCACTACAATGCACACCTAATCATTCTTAATACACTACTGGTAAAGAACGGTTTACCCATGACGTAACTCCACTATAATCCATATCTAATAATTCTAAATACAGGAATGAAAAAAATGATCTACCTATGATGTTACTACACTACAATGCATATCTAATCATTCTTAACACACTACTTGTAAAGAACGGTCTACCCATGACGTTACTCCACTGCAATGCACACCTATTCATTTTTAATACACTACTGGTAAAGAACAGCCTACCCATGACGTTACTCCACTATAATCCATATCTAATAATTCTTAATACACGAGTGAAAAAAAATGATCTACCTATGATGTTCATACACTACAATGCATATTTAATCATTCTTAACACATTACTCGTAAAGAACGTTATACCCATGACGTTACTCCACTGCAATGCACACCTAATCATTCTTAATACACTACTGGTAAAGAACGGTCTACCCATGACGTTACTCTACTATAATGCATATTTAATTATTTTTAATACACTACTGGTGAAGAACGGTCTACCCATGACGTTACTCCACTACAATGCACATCATTCTTAACAAAATACTGCTGAAAAAGAATGGTCTACTCATGTCGTTACTCCACTATAATGCACAACTAAGTAATCCTAATACACTTTTGGTAAAACACAGTCTATCCATGACGTTACTCCACTATATTGCACACCTAATCATTCTTACTACACTACTGATAAACAACAGTCTACCCAAGGAGTTACTCCACTACAATCCAAATCTAATAATCCTTAATACAGTACTGATAAGGAACGGTCTACCCATGACGTTACTCCACTGCAATGCACAACTAATCATTTTTAATATAGTACTGGTAAAGAACGGTCTACCCATGACGTTACTCTACTATAATACATACCTGATCATTCGTAATACACGACTGATAAAGAACGGTCTACCCATGTCGTTACTCCACTATAATGCACACCTAAGTATTCCTAATACACTTCTGATAAAACACAGTCTATCCATGACGTTACTCCACTATAATGCACATCTAATCATTTTTAATAGACTACTGATAAAGAACGGTCTACCCATGACGTTACTCCACTACAATGCACACCTAGTCATTTTTAATAAACTACTGGTAAAAAACGGTCTACGCATGACGTTACTTCACTACAATGCACACCTAATCATTCTTAATACACTACTGATAAACAACGGTCTACCCATGGCGATACTCCACTACAATCAAAATCTAATAATCCTTAATACAGTACTGATAAGGAACGGTCTACCCATGACGTTACTCCACTACAATGCAAACCTAATCATTCTTAATACACTACTGGTAAAGAACGGTTACTCCAGTACAATGCACATCTATTCATTCTTAATACACTACTTGTAAAGAATGGTCTACCCGTGATGTTACTCCACTACAATGCAAACCTAATCATTTTAAATATACTACTAATAAAAAATGATCTACCCATGACGTCACTCTACTACAATGCAAACCTAATCATTCTAAATGTACTACTAATAAAGAATGATCTACCCATGACGTCACTCCACTACAATGTACACCTAATCATTCTTAATACATTACTGGTACGTAATGGAACGGAAGAACGGTCTACCTATGATATTAGTCCACTACAATGCACATCTAATCATTCTTAATACACTACTGATAAACAACGGTCTACCCATGGAGTTACTCCACTACAATCCAAATCTAATAATCCTTAATACACTACTGATAAAGAACGGTCTACCCATGACGTTACTCCACTACAATGCACACCTAATCATTCTTAATACACTACTGGTAAAGAACGGTCTACCCATGACGTAACTCCACTACAATGTACACCTAATCATTCTTAATACACTACAGGCAAAGAACGGTTACTCCACTACAATGCACAACTAATCATTTTTAATATAGTACTGGTAAAGAACGGTCTACCCATGACGTTACTCTACTACAATACATACCTGATCATTCGTAATACACGACTCATAAAGAACGTTCTACCCATGTCGTTACTCCTCTACATCTCACACCTAATCATTTTAATACACTAATAATATAGAACGTTTTACCTATGACGTTACTTTACTTTTATGCACTCCTAATAATTTTTAATACGATACTGATAAAGAACGGTCTACCCATGACGTTATTCCACAATAATGCATATTTAATTATTTTTAATACACTACTGGTGATGAACGGTCTACCCATGACGTTACTCCACTACAATGCACAACTAATCATTCTTAATACTTTACTGGTAAAGAACGGTCTATACATGACGTTACTCCACTACAATTAAAACCTAATCATTCTAAATATACTACTAATAAAGAACGGTCTACCCATGACGTCACTCCACTACAATGTTCACCTAATCATTCTTAATACATTACTGGTACGTAATGGTACGTAAGAACGGTCTACTTATAACATTAGTCCACTACAATGCACACCTAATCATTCTTAATACAATACTGATATACAACGGTCTACCCATGTCATTACTACACTACAATGCACACCTAATCATTCTTAACACACTAATCATAAAGAACGGTCTACCCATGACGTTATTCCACTACAACGCATATCTAATCATTCTTAATACATTACTGGTAAAAAACGGTCGGCCCATGATGTTACTCCACCACAATGCACATCTAGTCATTCCTAATATACTACTGGTAAAGAACGGTCTAACCTTGACGTTACTCCACTAAAATGGACACCTAATCATTCTTAATACACTACTGATAAAGAATAGACTACGCATGACGTTACTCCACTACAATGCACATCTAATCATTCTTGATACACTACTGGTAAAGAACGGTCTACCCATGTCATTACTACACTACAATGCACACCTAATCATTCTTAACACACTAATGATAAAGAACGGCCTACCCGTGACGTTACTCCACTACAATTAATATCTATTAATCCTTAATACACGACAAAAAACAATGATCTACCTACGGTGTTACAACACTACAATGCATATTTAATCATTCTTAACACACTATTGGCAAAGAACGGTCTACCCATGACGTTACTCCACTATAATGCACACCTAATCATTCTTAATACACTACTGGTAAAGAACGGGTACTCCACTACAATGCACAGATAATCATTCGTAATACACTACTGATAAAAACGGTCTACCCATGACGTTACTCCACTATAATGCACACCTAATCATTTTTAATACACTACTGGTAAAGAACGGTCTACCCATGGCGTTACTCCACTACAATGCACAACTAATCATTCTTAATACATTACTGGTAAAGAACGGTCTACCCATGACGTTACTCTACTACAATACATACCTGATCATTCGTAATACACGACTGATAAAGAACGGTCTACACATAACGTTACTCCACTACAATGCACACCTAATCATTTTTAATACACTACTGATAAACAACGGTCTACCCATGTTATTACTCCACTACAATGCACATAATTCTTAACAAAATACTGCTGATAAAGAACGGTCTACCCATGTCGTTACTCCACTATAATGCACACCTAAGTATTCTTAGTATACTACTGATAAAGAACGGTCTACACATAACGTTACTCCACTACAATGCACACCTAATCATTCTTAATACACTACTGATAAACAACGGTCTACCCATGGCGTTACTCCACTACAATCCATATCTAATAATTCTTAATACAGTACTGATAAGAAACGGTCTACCCATTGTGTTACTCCACTACAACTCACATCTAATTATTCTTAATACACCACTAATAAAGAACGATCTACCCATGACGTTACTTTACTTTTATGCACACCTAATAATTTTTAATACAATACTGATAAAGAACGGTCTACACATGACGTTACTCCACTGCATCGCACACCCAATCATTCTTAACACAATACTAATAAAAAACGGTCTACCAATGACGTTACTCCACTACAATGCACATCCAATCATTCTTAATTCACAACTGGTAAAGAACGGTCTACCCATGACGTTACTACACTACAAGGCACACCTAATCATTCTTAATACACTACTGGTAATGAACGGTCTACCCATGACGTTACTCCACTACAATGCACATCCAATCATTCTTAATTCACAACTGGTAAAGAACGGTCTACCAATGACGTTGCTCCAATACAATGCACATCCAATCATTCTTAATACACTACTGCTAAAGAACGGTTACTCCACTACAATGCACATCTAATCATTCTTAATACACTACTGGAAATAATGGCCTTCCCATGACGTTACTCCACTACTATGCAAACCTAATCATTCTAAGTATACTACTAATAAAGAATGATCTACCCGTGACGTCACTCCACTACAATATACACCTAATCATTCTTAATACATTACAGGAACGGAAGAACGGTCTACCCATGACGTTACTCCACTACAATGCACACCTAATCATTCTTAATACACTACTGGTAAAGAACGGTCTAACCATGACGTTACTCTACTATAATGCACACCTAATCATTTTTAATACACTACTGGTAAAGAACGCTCTACGCATGGCGTTACTGCACTACAATGCACATCCAATCATTCTTAATTCACTACTGGTAAAGAACGGTCTACCCATGACGTTACTCCACTACAATGCACACTTAATCATTTTAATAAACTACTGGTAAAAAACGGTCTACGCATAACGTTACTCCACTACAATGCACACCTAATCATTCTTAATACACTACTGATAAACAACGGTCTACCCATGGCGTTACACCACTACAATCCATATCTAATAATTCTTAATACAGTACTGATAAGGAACGGTCTACCCATGACGTTACTCCACTACAATGCAAACCTAATCATTCTAAATATACTACTAATAAAGAATGGTCTACAGATGACGTAACTCCACTACAATGTACACCTAATCATTTTTAATACACTACTGGTAAAGAACGGCCTACGCATGACGTTACTCCACTATAATCCATATCTAATAATTCTTCATACACGACTGAAATAAATGATCTACCTATGGTGTTACTACACTACAATGCATATCTAATCATTCTTAACACACTACTCATAAAGAACGGCCTACCCATGACGTTACTCCAATATAATCCATATCTAATAATTATTAATACACGACTGGTAAAGAACGGTCTACCCATGACGTAACTCCACTACAATGTACACCTAATCATTCTTAATACACTACTGGTAAAGAACAGTTACTCCACTACAATGCACATCTAATCATTCTTAATACATTACTGGTAAAGAACGGTCGACCCATGACGTTACTCCACTGCATCGCACACCTAATCATTCCTAACACAAAACTAATAAAAAACGGTCAACCAGTGACGTTACTCCACTACAATGCACACCTAATCATTCTAAATATACTACTAATAAAGAATGATCTACCCATGACGTCACTCCACTACAATGTACACCTAATCATTCTTAATACATTACTGGTACGTAATTGTACGGAATAACGGTCTACCCATGTCATTACTCCACTACAATGCACACCTAATCATTCTTAATACACTACTGGTAAAGAACGGTTTACCCATGACGTAACTCCACTGCAATGCACACCTAATCATTTTTAATACACTACTGGTAAAGAACAGCCTACCCATGACGTTACTCCACTATAATCCATATCTAATAATTCTTAATACAGAGTGAAAAAAAATGATCTACCTATGATGTTCATACACTACAATGGATATTTAATCATTCTTAACACATTACTCGTAAAGAACGGTATACCCATGACGTTACTCCACTGCAATGCACACCTAATCATTCTTAATACACTACTGGTAAAGAACGGTCTACCAATGACGTTACTCTACTATAATGCATATTTAATTATTTTAATACACTACTGGTGAAGAACGGTCTACCCATGACGTTACTCCACTACAATGCACAACTAATCATTTTTAATACAGTACTGGTAAAGAACGATCTATCCATGACGTTACTCCACTATAATGCACACCTAATCATTCTTACTACACTACTGATAAACAACAGTCTACCCATGGAGTTACTCCACCACAATCCAAATCTAATAATCCTTAATACAGTACTGATAAGGAACGGTCTACCCGTGATGTTACTCCACTGCAATGCAAACCTAATCATTTTAAATATACTACAAATAAAAAATGATCTACCCATGACGTCACTCTACTACAATGCAAACCTAATCATTCTAAATATACTACTAATAAAGAATGATCTACCCATGACGTCACTCCACTACAATGTACACCCAATCATTCTTAATACATTACTGGTACGTAATGGAACGGTAGAACGGTCTACCTATGACATTAGTCCACTACAATGCACACATAATCATTCTTAATACACTACTGGTAAAGAACGGTCTACCCATGACGTAACTCCACTACAATGTACACCTAATCATTCTTAATACACTACAGGCAAAGAACGGTTACTCCACTACAATGCACAACTAATCATTTTTAATATAGTACTGGTAAAGAACGGTCTACCCATGACGTTACTCTACTACAATACATACCTGATCATTCGTAATACACGACTGATAAAGAACGGTCTACCCATGTCGTTACTCCACTATAATGCACACCTAAGTATTCCTAATACACTCCTAGTAAAACACAGTCTATCCATGACTTTACTCCACTATAATGCACATCTAATCATTTTTAATACACTACTGATAAAGAACCGTCTACCCATGACATTACTCCACTACAATGCACACATAATCATTTTTAATAAATTACTGGTAAAAAACAGTCTACGCATGACGTTACTTCACTATAATGCACACCTAATCATTCTTAATACACTACTGATAAACAACGGTCTACCCATGGCGTTACTCCACTACGATCCTAATCTAATAATCCTTAATACAGTACTGATAAGGAACAAGCTACCCATGAAGTTACTCCACTACAATGCAAACCTAATCATTCTAAATATACTACTAATAAAGAATGGTCTACCCATGACGTAACTCCACTACAATGTACACCTAATCATTCTTAATACACTACTGGTAAAGAACGGTTACTCCACTACAATGCACATCTAATCATTCTTAATACACTACTTGTATAGAATGGTCTACCCGTGATGTTACTCCACTACAATGCAAACCCAATCATTCTAAATATACTACTAATAAAAAATGATCTACCCATGACGTCACTCCACTACAATGCAAACCTAATCATTCTAAATATACTACTAATAAAGAATGATCTACCCATGACGTCACTCCACTACAATGTACACCTAATCATTCTAAATACACTGCTGATAAAGAACGGTCTACCCATGACGTTAATCCACTATAATACATACCTGATCATTCGTAATACACTACTGGTAATAAACGGTCTACCCATGACATTACTCCACTACAATGCACACCTAATCGTTCTTAATACACTATTAATAAGAAACGGTCTACCCATTGTGTTACTCCACTACATCTCACACCTAATCATTTTAATACACCAATAATATAGAACGTTCTACCTATGACATTACTTTACTTTTATGCACTCCTAATAATTTTTAATACAATACTGATAAAGAACGGTCTACCCATGACGTTATTCCTCTACAATGCATATCTAATCATTCTTTATACACAACTGATAACAACGGTCTACGCATGATGTTATTCCACAATAATGCATATTTAATTATTTTTAATACACTACTGGTGATGAACGGTCTACCCATGACGTTACTCCACTACAATGCTCATCATTCTTAACAAAATACTGCTGATAAAGAACGGTCTACCCATGTCGTTACTCCACTATAATGCACACCTAAGTATTCTTAATATACTACTGATAAAGAACGGTCTACACATAACGTTACTCCACTACAATGCACATCTAATCATTCTTAATACACTACTGATAAACAACGTTCTTCCCATGGCATTACTCCTCTACAATCCATATCTAATAATTCTTAATACAGTACTGATAAGATACGGTCTACCCATTGTGTTACTCCACTACAACTCACACCTAATTATTCTTAATACACCACTAATAAAGAACGATCTACCCATGACGTTACTTTACTTTTATGCACACCTAATAATTTTTAATACAATACTGATAAAGAACGGTCTACACATGGCGTTACTCCACTACAACTCACACCTAATCATTCTTAATACACCATTAATAAAGAACGATCTACCCATGACGTTACTTTACTTTTATGCACACCTAATCATTTTTAATACACTACTGGTAAAGAACGGCCTACCCATGACGTTACTCCACTGCATCGCACACCCAATCATTCTTAACACAATACTAATAAAAAACGGTCTACCAATGACGTTACTCCACTACAATGCACATCCAATCATTCTTAATTCACAACTGGTAAAGAACGGTCTACCCATGACGTTACTACACTACAATGCACACCTAATTATTCTTAATACACTACTGATAAACAACGATCTACCCATGACGTTACTCCACTACAATGCA
Organism: Tachypleus tridentatus; assembly: GCF_004210375.1. Lineage (NCBI taxonomy): Eukaryota > Metazoa > Arthropoda > Merostomata > Xiphosura > Limulidae > Tachypleus > Tachypleus tridentatus. The sequence goes on from NC_134835.1 coordinate 25,019,319, forward strand.
CATCCAATCATTCTTAATTCACAACTGGTAAAGAACGGTCTACCAATGACGTTACTCCACTACAATGCACATCCAATCATTCTTAATTCACAACTGGTAAAGAATGGTCTACCCATGACGTAACTCCACTACAATGTACACCTAATCATTCTTAATACACTACTGGTAAAGAACGGTTACTCCACTATAATGCACATCTAATCATTCTTAATACACTACTGGAAATAATGGTCTTCCCATGACGTTATTCCATTACAATGCAAACCTAATCATTCTAAGTATACTACTAATAAAGAATGATCTACCCATGACGTCACTCCACTACAATATACACCTAATCATTCTTAATACATTACAGGTACGGAAGAACGGTCTACCCATGACGTTACTCCACTACAATGCACACCTAATCATTTTTAATACACTACTGATAAACAACGGTCTACCCATGTTATTACTCCACTACAATGCACATAATTCTTAACAAAATACTGCTGATAAAGAACGGTCTACCCATGTCGTTACTCCACTATAATGCACACCTAAGTATTCTTAGTATACTACTGATAAAGAACGGTCTACACATAACGTTACTCCACTACAATGCACACCTAATCATTCTTAATACACTACTGATAAACAACGGTCTACCCATGGCGTTGCTCCACTACAATCCATATCTAATAATTCTTAATACAGTACTGATAAGAAACGGTCTACCCATTGTGTTACTCCACTACAACTCACATCTAATTATTCTTAATACACCACTAATAAAGAACGATCTACCCATGACGTTACTTTACTTTTATGCACACCTAATAATTTTTAATACAATACTGATAAAGAACGGTCTACACATGACGTTACTCCACTGCATGCACACCCAATCATTCTTAACACAATACTAATAAAAACGGTCTACCAATGACGTTACTCCACTACAATGCACATCCAATCATTCTTAATACACAACTGGTAAAGAACGGTCTACCCATGACGTTACTACACTACAAGGCACACCTAATCATTCTTAATACACTACTGGTAATGAACGGTCTACCCATGACGTTGCTCCAATACAATGCACATCCAATCATTCTTAATTCACAACTGGTAAAGAATGGTCTACCCATGACGTAACTCCACTACAATGTACACCTAATCATTCTTAATACACTACTGCTAAAGAACGGTTACTCCACTACAATGCACATCTAATCATTCTTAATACACTACTGGAAATAATGGCCTTCCCATGACGTTACTCCACTACTATGCAAACCTAATCATTCTAAGTATACTACTAATAAAGAATGATCTACCCGTGACGTCACTCCACTACAATATACACCTAATCATTCTTAATACATTACAGGAACGGAAGAACGGTCTACCCATGACGTTACTCCACTACAATGCACACCTAATCATTCTTAATACACTACTGGTAAAGAACGGTCTAACCATGACGTTACTCTACTATAATGCACACCTAATCATTTTTAATACACTACTGGTAAAGAACGCTCTACGCATGGCGTTACTGCACTACAATGCACATCCAATCATTCTTAATTCACTACTGGTAAAGAACGGTCTACCCATGACGTTACTCCACTACAATGCACACTTAATCATTTTTAATAAACTACTAGTAAAAAACGGTCTACGCATAACGTTACTCCACTACAATGCACACCTAATCATTCTTAATACACTACTGATAAACAACGGTCTACCCATGGCGTTACACCACTACAATCCATATCTAATAATTCTTAATACAGTACTGATAAGGAACGGTCTACCCATGACGTTACTCCACTACAATGCAAACCTAATCATTCTAAATATACTACTAATAAAGAATGGTCTACATGACGTAACTCCACTACAATGTACACCTAATCATTTTTAATACACTACTGGTAAAGAACGGCCTACGCATGACGTTACTCCACTATAATCCATATCTAATAATTCTTCATACACGACTGAAATAAATGATCTACCTATGGTGTTACTACACTACAATGCATATCTAATCATTCTTAACACACTACTCATAAAGAACGGCCTACCCATGACGTTACTCCAATATAATCCATATCTAATAATTATTAATACACGACTGGTAAAGAACGGTCTACCCATGACGTAACTCCGCTACAATGTACACCTAATCATTCTTAATACACTACTGGTAAAGAACAGTTACTCCACTACAATGCACATCTAATCATTCTTAATACATTACTGGTAAAGAACGGTCGACCCATGACGTTACTCCACTGCATCGCACACCTAATCATTCCTAACACAAAACTAATAAAAAACGGTCAACCAGTGACGTTACTCCACTACAATGCACACCTAATCATTCTAAATATACTACTAATAAAGAATGATCTACCCATGACGTCACTCCACTACAATGTACACCTAATCATTCTTAATACATTACTGGTACGTAATTGTACGGAATAACGGTCTACCCATGTCATTACTCCACTACAATGCACACCTAATCATTCTTAATACACTACTGGTAAAGAACGGTTTACCCATGACGTTACTCCACTATAATCCATATCTAATAATTCTTAATACAGAGTGAAAAAAAATGATCTACCTATGATGTTCATACACTACAATGGATATTTAATCATTCTTAACACATTACTCGTAAAGAACGGTATACCCATGACGTTACTCCACTGCAATGCACACCTAATCATTCTTAATACACTACTGGTAAAGAACGGTCTACCAATGACGTTACTCTACTATAATGCATATTTAATTATTTTAATACACTACTGGTGAAGAACGGTCTACCCATGACGTTACTCCACTACAATGCACAACTAATCATTTTTAATACAGTACTGGTAAAGAACGATCTATCCATGACGTTACTCCACTATAATGCACACCTTATCATTCTTACTACACTACTGATAAACAACAGTCTACCCATGGAGTTACTCCACCACAATCCAAATCTAATAATCCTTAATACAGTACTGATAAGGAACGGTCTACCCGTGATGTTACTCCACTGCAATGCAAACCTAATCATTTTAAATATACTACAAATAAAAAATGATCTACCCATGACGTCACTCTACTACAATGCAAACCTAATCATTCTAAATATACTACTAATAAAGAATGATCTACCCATGACGTCACTCCACTACAATGTACACCCAATCATTCTTAATACATTACTGGTACGTAATGGAACGGTAGAACGGTCTACCTATGACATTAGTCCACTACAATGCACACATAATCATTCTTAATACACTACTGGTAAAGAACGGTCTACCCATGACGTAACTCCACTACAATGTACACCTAATCATTCTTAATACACTACAGGCAAAGAACGGTTACTCCACTACAATGCACAACTAATCATTTTTAATATAGTACTGGTAAAGAACGGTCTACCCATGACGTTACTCTACTACAATACATACCTGATCATTCGTAATACACGACTGATAAAGAACGGTCTACCCATGTCGTTACTCCACTATAATGCACACCTAATATTCCTAATACACTCCTAGTAAAACACAGTCTATCCATGACTTTACTCCACTATAATGCACATCTAATCATTTTAATACACTACTGATAAAGAACCGTCTACCCATGACATTACTCCACTACAATGCACACATAATCATTTTTAATAAACTACTGGTAAAAAACGGTCTACGCATGACGTTACTTCACTATAATGCACACCTAATCATTCTTAATACACTACTGATAAACAACGGTCTACCCATGGCGTTACTCCACTACGATCCTAATCTAATAATCCTTAATACAGTACTCATAAGGAACAAGCTACCCATGAAGTTACTCCACTACAATGCAAACCTAATCATTCTAAATATACTACTAATAAAGAATGGTCTACCCATGACGTAACTCCACTACAATGTACACCTAATCATTCTTAATACACTACTGGTAAAGAACGGTTACTCCACTACAATGCACATCTAATCATTCTTAATACACTACTTGTATAGAATGGTCTACCCGTGATGTTACTCCACTACAATGCAAACCCAATCATTCTAAATATACTACTAATAAAAAATGATCTACCCATGACGTCACTCAATTACAATGCAAACCTAATCATTCTAAATATACTACTAATAAAGAATGATCTACCCATGACGTCACTCCACTACAATGTACACCTAATCATTCTAAATACACTGCTGATAAAGAACGGTCTACCCATGACGTTAATCCACTATAATACATACCTGATCATTCGTAATACACTACTGGTAATAAACGGTCTACCCATGACATTACTCCACTACAATGCACACCTAATCGTTCTTAATACACTATTAATAAGAAACGGTCTACCCATTGTGTTACTCCACTACATCTCACACCTAATCATTTTAATACACCAATAATATAGAACGTTCTACCTATGACGTTACTTTACTTTTATGCACTCCTAATAATTTTTAATACAATACTGATAAAGAACGGTCTACCCATGACGTTATTCCTCTACAATGCATATCTAATCATTCTTTATACACAACTGATAACAACGGTCTACGCATGATGTTATTCCACAATAATGCATATTTAATTATTTTTAATACACTACTGGTGATGAACGGTCTACCCATGACGTTACTCCACTACAATGCTCATCATTCTTAACAAAATACTGCTGATAAAGAACGGTCTACCCATGACGTTACTCCACTATAATGCACACCTAATATTCTTAATATACTACTGATAAAGAACGGTCTACACATAACGTTACTCCACTACAATGCACATCTAATCATTCTTAATACACTACTGATAAACAACGGTCTTACCCATGGCATTACTCCTCTACAATCCATATCTAATAATTCTTAATACAGTACTGATAAGATACGGTCTACCCATTGTGTTACTCCACTACAACTCACACCTAATTATTCTTAATACACCACTAATAAAGAACGATCTACCCATGACGTTACTTTACTTTTATGCACACCTAATAATTTTTAATACAATACTGATAAAGAACGGTCTACACATGGCGTTACTCCACTACAACTCACACCTAATCATTCTTAATACACCATTAATAAAGAACGATCTACCCATGACGTTACTTTACTTTTATGCACACCTAATCATTTTAATACACTACTGGTAAAGAACGGTCTACCCATGACGTTACTCCACTGCATCGCACACCCAATCATTCTTAACACAATACTAATAAAAAACGGTCTACCAATGACGTTACTCCACTACAATGCACATCCAATCATTCTTAATTCACAACTGGTAAAGAACGGTCTACCCATGACGTTACTACACTACAATGCACACCTAATCATTCTTAATACACTACTGATAAACAACGATCTACCCATGACGTTACTCCACTACAATGCACATCCAATCATTCTTAATTCACAACTGGTAAAGAACGGTCTACCAATGACGTTACTCCACTACAATGCACATCCAATCATTCTTAATTCACAACTGGTAAAGAATGGTCTACCCATGACGTAACTCCACTACAATGTACACCTAATCATTCTTAATACACTACTGGTAAAGAACGGTTACTCCACTATAATGCACATCTAATCATTCTTAATACACTACTGGAAATAATGGTCTTCCCATGACGTTATTCCATTACAATGCAAACCTAATCATTCTAAGTATACTACTAATAAAGAATGATCTACCCATGACGTCACTCCACTACAATATACACCTAATCATTCTTAATACATTACAGGTACGGAAGAACGGTCTACCCATGACGTTACTCCACTACAATGCACACCTAATCATTCTTAATACACTACTGGTAAAGAACGATCTTACCATGACGTTACTCTACTATAATGCACACCTAATCATTTTTAATACACTAGTGATAAACAACGGTCTACCCATGGCGTTACTCCACTACAATCCAAATCTAATAATCCTTAATACAGTACTGATAAGGAACGGTCTACCCATGTCGTTACTCCACTACAATGCAAACCTAATCATTCTAAATATACTACTAATAAAGAATGGTCTACCCATGACGTAACTTCACTACAATGTACACCTAATCATTCTTAATACATTACTCGTACGTAATGGAACGGAAGAACGGTCTACGTATGACATTAGTCCACTACAATGCACACATAATCATTATTAATACACTACTGGTAAAGAACGGTCTACCCATGACGTAACTCCATTACAATGTACACCTAATCATTTTTAATACACTACTTGTAAAGAATGGTCTACCCATGAAGTTACTCCACTACAATGCAAACCTAATCATTCTAAATATACTACTAATAAAGAATGATTTATCCATGACGTCACTCCACTACAATGCAAACCTAATCATTCTAAATATACTACTAATAAAGAATGATCTACCCATGACGTCACTCCACTACAATGGACACCTAATCATTCTTAATACACTACTGGTAATGAACGGTCTACCCATGACGTTACTCCACTGCAATGCACACCTAATAATTCTTAACACACTTCTTGTAAAGAACGGCCTACCCATGACGTTACTCCACTGCAATGCACACCTAATCATACTTAATACACTATAGGTAAAGAACGGTCTACCCATGACGTTACTCCACTGCAATGCACACCTAATCATTCTTAATACACTACTGATAAACAACGGTTTACCCATGACGTTACTCCACTACAATGCACATCCCATCATTCTTAATTCACAACTGGTAAAGAACGGTCTACCAATGACGTTACTCACCTACAATGCACATCCAATCATTCTTAATTCACAACTGGTAAAGAATGGTCTACCCATGACGTAACTCCACTACAATGTACACCTAATCATTCTTAATACACTACTGGTAAAGAACGGTTACTCCACTACAATGCACATCTAATCATTCTTAATACTCTACTGGAAAGAATGGTCTTCCCATGACGTTACTCCACTACAATGCAAACCTAATCATTCTAAGTATACTACTAATAAAGAATGATCTACCCATGACGTCACTCCACTACAACATACACCTAATCATTCTTAATACATTACAGGTACGGAAGAACGGTCTACCCATGACGTTACTCCACTACAATGCACACCTAATCATTCTTAACACCCTACTGGTAAAAAACGGTAAACCAGTGACGTTACTCCACTACAATGCACATCCAATCATTCTTAATTAACAACTGGTAAAGAACAGTCTACCCATGACGTTACTCCACTACAATGCACACCTAATCATTCTTAATACACTACTGATAAACAACGGTCTACCCATGACGTTACTCCACTACAATGTACACCTAATCATTTTTATTACACTACTGGTAAAGAGCGGCCTACCCATGACGTTACTCCACTATAATCCATATCTAATAATTCTTCATACACAACTGAAAAAAAATGATCTACCTATGGTGTTACTACACTACAATGCATATCTAATCATTCTTAACACACTACTCGTAAAGAACGGCCTACCCATGACGTTACTCCACTGCATCGCACACCTAATCATTCTTAACACAAAACTAATAAAAAACGGTCAACCAGTGACGTTACTCCACTGCAATGCACATCCAATCATTCTTAATTCACAACTGGTAAAGAACGGTCTACCCATGACGTTACTCCACTACATTGCACACCTAATCATTCTAAATATACTACTAATAAAGAATGATCTACCCATGACGTCACTCCACTACAATGTACACCTAATCATTCTTAATACATTACTGGTACGTAATTGTACGGAATAACGGTCTACCTATGACATTAGTCCACTACAATGCACACCTAATCATTCTAAATATACTACTAATAAAGAATGATCTACCCATGACGTCACTCCACTACAATGTACACCTAATCATTCTTAATACATTATTGGTACGTAATTGTACGGAATAACGGTCTACCCATGTCATTACTCCACTAAAATGCACACCTAATCATTCTTAATACACTACTGGTAAAGAACGGTTTACCCATGACGTAACTCCACTATAATCCATATCTAATAATTCTTAATACACGAATGAAAAAAATGATCTACCTATGGTGTTACTACACTACAATGCATATCTAATCATTCTTAACACACTACTCGTAAAGAACGGTATACCCATGACGTTACTCCACTGCAATGCACACCTAATCATTCTTAATACACTACTGGTAAAGAGCGGTCTACCCATGACGTTACTCTACTATAATGCATATTTAGTTATTTTTAATACACTACTGGTGAAGAACGGTCTACCCATGACGTTACTCTACTACAATACATACCTGATCATTCGTAATACACGACTGATAAAGAACGGTCTACCCATGTCGTTACTCCATTATAATGCACAACTAAGTATTCCTAATACACTTTTGGTAAAACACAGTCTATCCATGACGTTACTCCCCTATAATGCACACCTAATCATTCTTAATACGCTACTGATAAACAACGGTCTACCCATGGAGTTACTCCACTACAATCCAAATCTAATAATCCTTAATACAGTACTGATAAGGAACGGTCTACCCATGACGTTACTCCACTGCAATGCACACCTAATCATTCTTAATACACTACAGGTAAAGAACGGTCTACTCCTGGTGTCTCTCCATTCTTAATACACCATTAATAAAGAACGATCTACCCATGACGTTACTTTACTTTTATGCACACCTAATCATTTTTAATACACTACTGGTAAAGAACGGTCTACCCATGACGTTACTCTACTATAATGCATATTTAATTATTTTTAATACACTACTGGTGAAGAACGGTCTACCCATGACGTTACTCTACTACAATACATACCTGATCATTCGTAATACACGACTGATAAAGAACGGTCTACCAATGTCGTTACTCCACTCTAATGCACACCTAAGTATTCCTAATACACTCCTGGTAAAACACAGTCTATCCATGACGTTACTCCACTATAATTCACATCTAATCATTTTTAATACACTACTGATAAAGAACGGTCTACCCATGACGTTACTCCACTACAATGCACACCTAATCATTTTTAATAAACTACTGGTAAAAAACGGTCTACGCATGACGTTACTTCACTACAATGCAAACCTAATCATTCTAAATATTCTACTAATAAAGAATGGTCTACCCATGATGTAACTCCACTAAAATGTACACCTAATCATTCTTAATACACTACTGGTAAAGAACGGTTACTCCACTACAATGCACAACTAATCATTCTTAATACACTACTTGTAAAGAATGGTCTACCCGTGATGTTACTCCACTACAATGCAAACCTAATCATTCTAAATATACTACTAATAAAGAATGATCTACCCATGACGTTACTCCACTACAATGCAAACCTAATCATTCTAAATATACTACTAATAAATAATGGTCTACCCATGATGTAACTCCACTACAATGTACACCTAATCATTCTTAATACACTACTGGTAAAGAACGGTTACTCCACTACAATGCACAACTAATCATTCTTAATACACTACTGATAAACAACGGTCTACCCATGGAGTTACTCCACTAGAATCCAAATCTAATAATCCTTAATACAGTACTGATAAAGAACGGTCTACCCATGACGTTACTCCACTGCAATGCACACCTAATCATTCTTAATACACTACAGGTAAAGAACGGTCTACTCATGGTGTCTCTCCATTCTTAATACACCATTAATAAAGAACGATCTACCCATGACGTTACTTTACTTTTATGCACACCTAATCATTTTTAATACACTACTGGTAAAGAACGGTCTACCTATGACGTTACTCTACTATAATGCATATTTAATTATTTTAATACACTACTGGTGAAGAACGGTCTAACCATGACGTTACTCTACTACAATACATACCTGATCATTCGTAATACACGACTGATAAAGAACGGTCTACCCATGTCGTTACTCCACTATAATGCACATTTAAGTATTCCTAATACACTCCTGGTAAAACACAGTCTATCCATGACGTTACTCCACTATAATGCACATCTAATCATTTTTAATACACTACTGATAAAGAACGGTCTACCCATGACGTTACTCCACTACAATGCACACCTAATCATTTTTAATAAACTACTGGTAAAAAACGGTCTACGCATGACGTTACTTCACTACAATGCACACCTAATCATTCTTAATACACTACTGATAAACAACGGTCTACCCATGGCGTTACTCCACTACAATCCAAATCTATTAATCCTTAATACAGTACTGATAAGGAACGGTCTACCCATGACGTAACTCCACTACAATGTACACCTAATCATTCTTAATACACTACTGGTAAAGAACGGTTACTCCACTACAATGCACAACTAATCATTCTTAATACACTACTTGTAAAGAATGGTCTACCCGTGATGTTACTCCATTACAATGCAAACCTAATCATTCTAAATATACTACTAATAAAGAATGATCTACCCATGACGTTACTCCACTACAATGCAAACCTAATCATTCTAAATATACTACTAATAAAGAATGGTCTACCCATGATGTAACTCCACTACAATGCACACCTAATCATTTTTAATACACTACTGGTAAAGAACGGTTACTCCACTACAATGCACAACTAATCATTCTTAATACACTACTTGTAAACAATGGTCTACCCGTGATGTTACTACACTACAATGCAAACCTAATCATTCTAAATATACTACTAATAAAGAATGATCTACCCATGACGTCACTCCAGTACAATGCAAACCTAATCATTCTAAATATACTACTTATAAAGTATGATCTACCCATGACGTCACTCCACTACAATGTACACCTAATCATTCTAAATATACTACTAATAAAGAATGATCTACCCATGACGTCACTCCACTACAATGTACACCTAATCATTCTTAATACATTACTGGTACGTAATGGAACGGAAGAACGGTCTACCTATGACATTAGTCCACTACAATGCACACATAATCATTCTAAATATACTACTAATAAAGAATGGTCTACCCATGATGTAACTCCACTACAATGTACACCTAATCATTCTTAATACATTACTGGTACGTAATGGAACGGAAGAACGGTCTACCTATGACATTAGTCCACTACAATGCACACATAATCATTCTAAATATACTACTAATAAAGAATGGTCTACCCATGATGTAACTCCACTACAATGTACACCTAATCATTCTTAATACACTACTGGTAAAGAACGGTTACTCCACTACAATGCACAACTAATCATTCTTAATACACTACTTGTAAAGAATGGTCTACCCGTGATGTTACTCCACTACAATGCAAACCTAATCATTCTAAATATACTACTAATAAAGAATGATCTACCCATGACGTCACTCCAGTACAATGCAAACCTAATCATTCTAAATATACTACTAATAAAGAATGATCTACCCATGACGTCACTCCACTACAATGTACACCTAATCATTCTTAATACATTACTGGTACGTAATAGAACGGAAGAACGGTCTACCAATGACATTAGTCCACTACAATGCACATCTAATCATTCTTAATACACTACTGATAAACAACGGTCTACCCATGGAGTTACTCCACTACAATCCAAATCTAATAATCCTTAATACAGTACTGATAAGGAACGGTCTACCCATGACGTTACTCCACTGCAATGCACACCTAATCATTCTTAATACATTACAGGTAAAGAACGGTCTACTCATGGTGTCTCTCCATTCTTAATACACCATTAATAAAGAACGATCTACCCATGACGTTACTTTACTTTTATGCACACCTAATCATTTTTAATACACTACTGGTAAAGAATGGTCTACCAATGACGTTACTCTACTATAATAAATATTTAATTATTTTTAATACACTACTGGTGAAGAACGGTCTACCCATGACGTTACTCCACTGCAATGCACAACTAATCATTTTTAATATAGTACTGGTAAAGAACGGTGTACCCATGACGTTACTCTACTACAATACATACCTGATCATTCGTAATACACGACTGATAAAGAACGGTCTACCCATGTCGTTACTCCACTATAATGCACACCTAAGTATTCCTAATACACTCCTGGTAAAACACAGTCTATCCATGACGTTACTCCACTATAATGCACATCTAATCATTTTTAATACACTACTGATAAAGAACGGTCTACCCATGACGTTACTCCACTACAATGCACACCTAATCATTTTTAATAAACTACTGGTAAAAAACGGTCTACGCATGACGTTACTTCACTACAATGCACACCTAATCATTCTTAATACACTACTGATAAACAACGGTCTACCCATGGCGTTACTCCACTACAATCCAAATCTATTAATCCTTAATACAGTACTGATAATGAACGGTCTACCCATGACGTTACTCCACTACAATGCAAACCTAATCATTCTAAATATACTACTAATAAAGAATGGTCTACCCATGATGTAACTCCACTACAATGTACACCTAATCATTGTTAATACACTACTGGTAAAGAACGGTTACTCCACTACAATGCACAACTAATCATTCTTAATACACTACTTGTAAAGAATGGTCTACCCGTGATGTTACTCCACTACAATGCAAACCTAATCATTCTAAATATACTACTAATAAAAAATGATCTACCCATGACGTCACTCCAGTACAATGCAAACCTAATCATTCTAAATATACTACTAATAAAGAATGATCTACCCATGACGTCTCTCCACTACAATGTACACCTAATCATTCTTAATACATTACTGGTACGTAATGGAACGGAAGAACGGTCTACCTATGACATTAGTCCACTACAATGCACACATAATCATTCTTAATACACTACTGGTAAAGAACGGTCTACCCGTGATGTTACTCCACTACAATGCAAACCTAATCATTCTAAATATACTACTAATATAGAATGATCTACCCATGACGTCACTCCAGTACAATGCAAACCTAATCATTCTAAATATACTACTAATATAGAATGATCTACCCATGACGTTACTCCACTACAATGCAAACCTAATCATTCTAAATATACTACTAATATAGAATGATCTACCCATGACGTCACTCCAGTACAATGCAAACCTAATCATTCTAAATATACTACTAATAAAGAATGATCTACCCATGACGTCACTCCACTACAATGGACACCTAATCAGTCTTGATACACTATTGGTAAAGAACGGTCTGCTAATGGTGTCTCTCCATTACAATCCCTATCTAATCATTATTAATACTCTCCTGGAGAAGGAAACAGTTAGTGCAATTTAATAACAACTACGACTTATCCACACGTTTACTTCAAGTAGCACATCTCTACTTTAATACGACGTCTACCTTCTAGAAAATAAATATTTTTGTGTCCCTGTAGTTCTAAACTGTGTTTTGATATACTGATGAAATGTTCAAAATGTTCGGTAATAGCTTTAGAGTAGCTTTTATTATTTATGAGCATCATAACATTTTTTTTTCTAGATGAGTATACAATACCCATTATGTCACAAGTTAGATATCCGCAAATATACAAATAAAAAGCAAATGGATTAGTTTCTACAGGTGAATTTTATCGGCTCTCAGAAATTCCGTAAACCATCAGTTACCTTGTAATTTAGCTTTCTAAAAGAGCCGAAAACGTATTTACTTCAACAACTGGAAAACACAAACAAAACTTGGAGTCGTATTAGCGTTAATCTGAGGACGAATTTGAACCTCAGTTTTCTATATTGAAGTTACAAATACCTCAGAAATGTTTAGTGACTTTTGTTTCAGGTTTCTCGTGTTTTACGGTTGGGGTAGTTTAACGTTTTTATGTTTTTGTTTTCTTCTGAAATATGTAAGCTGAGTTACTACAGTACCAGACGATATTCAAATATAAAGTTTATCACTTGTAAGTTCTCAGATATTAATTCAAAAACAATTTTAAAAAGTATTTTTGTTTTTCATCACAAAGATAAACAATGGACCATTTGTTATCTGCCATTGCGTGTATTAAAACTCGATTTTTAGTGTTATAAACCTCAAGACATATCGCTGAGCTTCTGATGGGGGGAGGCTTTAACAAATTAAAACAATTAAAGTGATACAATAGTTCGTTAATAATATTTTATTAATTTAATATACGATTTTTTGTTTGTTTAGAATTAAGCACAAAGTTACACAATGGGCTATCGAAACCCCGTTTATAGCGGGGTGGGTTCGCTGTGCCACTGGTGGGGTCTTACTACATGATATTTAAACAATAACTTTTTATCTTGTATTCAGTTATAATTATAACTTTATTTTTTATCAACGAGATTACATATATATAACAGCCATCGAACAAAGTAAAATAAAATCAATCCATTTATGGCCAAATCAGACATTAGCTCGAATTTGTAAATCTTCAGCTAAATTGGATTTGGAAAGTGACAACATAAAGGTTTTCTGTGATCGTAATCCTAAGCCTTTTATGAAAACTTCAGTGTATTCGTTCATATTCAAATAATTAACTTGATTACAAAATTTTCTTATACGTCCAAAGTGTTCGTTAAGCAGAGTAGTACAAAAACCCTTTAAAATATCTCTTGTAAAATGAAACAGTGTTATTAGGAAACAAAATCTGTCTAGGTAAAGTTTGGTTAAGAAGAACAGTTTAATGACAAGCTATCAAATACAATGTTATGAATGGCATTAAAGGAACATTTTCTAGATTGTTTTGTAGATGGACAAAAGTGAGTGAATGAAAATCTTTTAGGCAATAAGGATTTAATTATTCAAAGTTTTAACTATAAATAATTAAATTAATTGTTTTTGAAAGTAATGAAAATTGATTTAATATAATATATTTAGTATCACTTAACTAGTTGGTCATTAAATATTTATATACTGAGTTCGCGGTTGAGAAAACTCAATTTAATAATGACTTACGAACACACAAAAACCCGAAAGTTTATTAATATTATTGAACAGAGAAAAATATACTGTTTAGAAACCATATATACATACATTTATTTAGTAAGTAACTGTCAATAAAAACAAGGTCTTCCAAGACTACTTCGCATCTATAAAGAAACGACACCTTCTTTAGACATCAGCCAATTAAAGATAAGATTTATTTTAAAAGTAAACGATTGGTACGACGTTCGAGATCATATACAGGAAACGTGCTACATAATTTCAGAAATGTTACCCACGTTTGTTTATAATTAAACCACTATTCATAAAAAAAACATCGATATGACTCTTTCCAAGAAGTATCCATAACTATCATCTGAGTTTTAATTTTTTTTTCAAGAAACGTCTATGATTATTATAATTATTATCTTAGATTGCATTTAATAAGGTAGGTAATTTTCAAAGTTGTTAGTTTCAAATTCAACTTTTTGTGAAATATTTATGAAACAGCCTTTCATATTGTTCGTGTCGTAATTTACTATTTTAATTATAAGTATACAACAGTGACCAACTGGTCAGTTAGCGCAATATTATTGTGCCTGCTGGACTGATAATAATTATTAGATAAGACAAAAAAGTGATTTTTATTAAGAATTAATATTTAGGTATATATCCAAATTTCCAGTGGAATACTTGTTAAGTTTGTTTTTTGTTTTTTTTGTCTTTAACCATGCCCATCATGGTTAGCAACATTCGATATTGAGATTCTCTGATTTACGGGCCCGGCATGGCCAAGTGTGTTAAGGCGTTCGACTCGTAATCCGAGGGTCGCGGGTTCGAATCTCCGTCACACCAAACATGCTCGCCATTTCAGCCGTGGGGGCGTTATAATGTGACGGTCAATCCCACTATTCGTTGGTAAAAGAGTAGCCCAAGAATTGGCGGTGGGTGGTGATGTCTAGCTGCCTTCCCTCTAGTCTTACACTGCTAAATTAGGGACGGCTAGCGCAGATAGCCCTCGAGTAGCTTTGCGCAAAATTAAAAAAAAAAAACAACAACCAAAAACAAACTCTGATTTACTGTTTTTTGGCAGCATTATACTGTACAGCACAAAAACAGTTTTACAGGGGCAAACTCGGTACTATGAATAAAGAATACAATAACAATAAACGGAATTAATTAAAAGCAAGTAAAATATAAATACGACGTTTTCACAGTCACAGAATTACTAGCATGTAAAAAAATGTCGTACGTAGTTGGAAAGAAAGTTTTTTCTCTTTATTTTCTAGTCTGTCCCGTCGTTTTATATCACTATAAAAGAAAACTTACAAAACTAAAATAGTGAACAACATCCATGGCTAACAAAGTATTATAATATTTAGAACGAAATTCAGTTACATCAGTTATGCCAAAGACCATTAAAATAATTACGGGATATTTTCAAATGTTCACTAATGTTCAAGTAATGAGTGATTAGAACGTTATTTGATTTGTATGTGAGTTAACACAAAAGTGAGTTTTAAATAAATAATATTATTAATGTAAGATTAGGTCACGAGTCAGGATCAACTGATATTAAAAGTGGACGGTATGTGTACTTAAATACAGAACGCTCTACGGTATGAACACTGTAGAAAAAATCACTGAAAACCGTCACATCGCTAAGCCTTTTTCTCCTATGAAACGGTGTTTATTGTTAATATTTTAAGCGCCACCAGTTTCCAATATATTCCAAATATAGTTTTAACATTTTTCTCTATAAATTGTTCAGCATTACCGCGATCCAGGTAGAGAAGACAAAAACCTATGCATGCAACTTACGGCTGTGACGTCAGGAGCAGGGGGCGGAGTCGTACTTCCTTCCCGCTGTGTGGACATAACTAATATTGGATGTTGAACGTAAAAGTCGACTTCAGCTTTGTCGCTTCTTAATGAATGAGGGCAATGTCCGTCGAAACAAGGGCAAAACAAGAAGAGATTGTCTTTCAATAATTAAGTAAGATAAATATTTAAAGTTTTGGCTCAAATAGTTTTTAATTTTTGCTTGAAGTTTAGAAAATTAAGAGATTTCCGGGGCGAGTAAATGTAACGGTAACATTACAGGTCTAGTACTAGATTTCTGCTTAGCTGTCCCGCTGCTTGTCCCTATCAGGAGGCTGGTCAGAGTGAAGCGATGTTTCAATACGACTGCTCATTTCATGTAAGTACCAAGGCTCGTCGCCACTCGACAGAATATTTAATTTAAAGCAGCAAGACACCGATTAATGATGGTAAGAGTCGATATGGGGCTGGAACGGAGTGCCACCGCTCCGGTTTCATTTCTGATTGGCTGAAAACTTTTCTTTAGTATGCTAGATTCAAGCACCAGAGGAGTGACGTATTTGGAAGGTACGCGATTGGCTCAGTGGACAAGCGATTACTGAGTGCACGCGGCGGGAGATCGAACTGCTCCCTATTACGCGAAAAGCGAGCCTAGTTAAATAATGTTACCACGTGCCTCGCGTTTAATATGCAAATAAGCGTGCACTCGCAGATCTAGAGGCTAGTTTGAAGCTCTTCATGTAATCGACTACAAAGTACCTTCTCAGACGTTGGTTGCAGGAAAACTGTTATAAAGAGAAAGCGTCGAACGTTGAAAGAACTTTCGGAAGGTTTGCGTGAGAGTTGTCCATCTTCTCTTACCGTGCTTGTAATAATAATAACCATGTCTTTCTATTTACTCTTTCAAGGGGGCGTGAGATACTGCTTTCTGACAAAAAGAAAATTAACAGAACTGCGGTTTGTTTGTAAATGAATTAAACAGACTTAATAGGGGGAGCAGATTACATTTGTATGGTCTCATAAAGAAAAGACCGGATTTGTGTCATTATATAGTAGAAAAATAACCTTCTTTTTATTCAACTTTATTAAACCAATAGACACATTACTTGCTTTTCCTGCTTGTTCCGTAAGTCAAAATTATCATATGTGAAAACAACAACATTTGGCTAAACATTATACACTGTAGGTAATACGGCATATAATAGTAATATGGTATATAAGGTTATTAACAATAGAAGTAACGCTAAATTTGTTGTCTGAAAAATATATTACGAACTCCAAACTTATAGAGGGAACACTTATTAGCAAGATTATTTAGACTGTTTATATAATTATTGTTTTAAAACATGTTAACTGTTATATCGAACAGAATACAGTGAGATTTGTGCAGAGTGTATCCTGGATGGTTTGGGCCGAATATTTAACAGTAACACTAAATGTTTCATGGACTGACTTTGTTTGATGAACGATATTTTGAGTCTATACGCTAATACCTTCATCGGTTTACTGTAATCCATGTTCATCTTTCTGGTAGTATGAAGACTTACAGATCTAAACGTTGAAATTAAATATGTGTACTGTTTCTCCAATCACTGGACGTATGAAATTAAACAGGGTTACTTGAGAGGCAAAAGTGTCGTAAATTAAAAAGGACTTGTGCATTTCTTTGTAGTTAAGCACAGAGCTGTGCAATAGGCTATCTGTGCTCTATCCACAATGAGTATCGAAACCCGGTTTCTAGCGTTGTATTGTTTATTTTTTGAATTTCGCGCAAAGCTACCCAAGGGCTATCTGCGCTAGCCGTCCCTAATTTAGCAGTGTAAGACAAGAGGGAAGGTAGCTAGTCATCACTACCCACCGCCAACTCTTGGGCTACTCTTTTATCAACAAATAGTGGGATTGACCGTCACATTATAACGTCCCTACGACTGAAAAGGCGAGCATGTTTGGTGCGCCGGGGATTCGAACCCGCGACCCTCAGATTACTCTAGAGTGATAAGTCAGCAGACAACTGCTGTGCCATTAAGTGGGAAGAATCAAACATAAAATGAACGAAGGCGACTTGGGAAGATAAAGTGCTAATACTGATGTTGGTATTCTAAATGTGAAAGACCACTTATACGGCACATGCGCTAAACGGACAAAGGTCAGAGATGTATGAAACCGAAGTAGGCTCAGCTCTAATATTAATCTATTAACAAGAGAGCGTATTCACTAAAAAAAACACACACATATTTATGTCGTTATTCTTAGCTGTATAACAGAATAGCATCACAAATGCAGCGCTCTTACAAATGAGAGAGTTGAAAATGTCCAGTGGCATATCGTTGCTCAAACTTTAGGCCTTCCTATATGCATCCCAGCAAATGTTGGAACGTAGGTCACCATCAAACGACGTACACATAGCCAGTGTAATGAGAGCAAAAAAATCTTAGAAAATGGTTCTTAATCAAAATGGGAAAGCACAATTGAAAATTTTCAGAGGATATTAAAATATTCTGATGACAGAAGTCTCGGGAACAACAGTAACAACATGAACAAGAGGAGTATAATAGAACTGTAGGTTACTCAAGAAAATTACCTCCCCTCAAAAAAAAATGTTTGTTTTAGAGCAAAGCCACATTAAGTTATCTGCTGTGTCTACCACGGAGATCAAATCTCGAATTTTTATCTTTGTAACTCCATAAACTTACCGAGAGAAAAGTGAAAGGAAGAAAGTGTTTTATGGTAAAAGAAATGGTGAAAATTCCCTTGTTGCGTTAATAAATATCCTGAAGTTACTGTGTCGCGTGTTTATTTCATAAGTGTAGCGCGGTCTGGTAAGAGAGCTCCAGATTTTCAAGTGTTATACAAACCAGTCATTTAAGTAATTAACTCTGTCATGTTATATATGTAAAATAACGGATGGTATGGATAGAGAAATTACTATGTAGAGGAGCGAACAACGTTGCGACTTTCCTAAATCATCGTCAGGTTCACAAAGAAAGGAAGAGGTAACTGGCCGACAGCTGACCACATGTTTGAAGGGGGTTGTGTAACTGAATGTAGAAATGTAGAGGGCGTGCTTAGATGTTTGATTATATTTATTAATATAGGTATAAAGGTGTTCCTTTGTATTGGTTTATTTTGAGCTTGAGTTGTGTAAGTAAGGCTTCTTTAATTTTGTGTTTGTTTATGTTTGTTTCTTTATTCAGTATTTGAGTGTTTTCTATGGTTATGTTGTGTTTATTTGACTTGCAGTGTTCGAAAACGTGTGAAGGTGACTTTTTGTGTTCTTTGTGTTATACATTCCTACACTCAATTACACAACCGTCTTCAAACATGTGGTCAGCTATCGGCCAGTTACCTCTTCCTTTCTTTGTGAACCTTGCGACGACCGAAGAAGGTCGAAACGTTGCTTGTTCCTCTATATAGTGTTTTCTCTACCCATACCATCCGTTTTTTTACATATATAATTTTCTATACAAGTGGGTTTTCTCGTGCATTGTTTTATTTACAAAAACAGATATTATGTCGTGTTTTTTTTTCTACTTCTCACTGGGACGCTAAAACAATTGCGATAACAATTTCGTAATTGTCCCGTAAACAACCGAACGCTAAGGTTTGATTTGTTGCAAGTTAAGCACAAAGTTATGTAATGACTTCACTCCCTACATGTATCGAAACCCGGTTTCTTACGCTGTAAGTCCGTAGACATAGAAGTAAACAGCCTCTGGTACTGTACAATATTCACTGTGGATGTTTGAAAATGTCTTTCCAATAATGGAGGACAGGTGGTTAAGGCACTCGACTCGTAATCGGAGGATTGCAGGTTCGAATCCCCGTCACACTAAACATGCTTGCCCTTTCATATGACGGTCAATCCCACTATTCGTTGGTAAAAGAGTAGCCCAAGAGTTAGCGGTGGGTAGTGATGACTTTGCGCGAAATTCAAAAATCCAAAACCAAACTGTTGCAGTAATGAACTCATCCCATCAGGTTACGTGTAACAATATGCAAAAGCATCATAACCTACAAAACGAAACGTACGTTAAACAATACAGTCTTTATATATCTATTCTTGCCAATATAACGTATTAGAGAAAAATATTGTAAGATGTCCTGATCAATCGATGTTTCTCCTTGACGTTGGTTTCACATCTGTTGTTATTTCAGTTAAATATACAGAGAACTCAAAAATCCTGAGGTATAGAAAGCAATTGTTTGTGTAACATGACATGCAACGCACAATGTATCTGTAAGCTCTAATTGTTTATATCGTATAAAATATTACATGTCTTGCTGATGTATTATAATACATTGTATCGTGTAAGTAAGAATGGCTGCCTATGTACGTGTACCAAGATATGTATACAATAATGTATTATGGGGAGCAATGAATTATTTATGTGCATCAAAACCTATTTAATTATTTTTCCAGATGAGTACGCAAAATTCACTGTGTTACAAGTACAAAAGTTGATCAAACACGGCTTTTTGTAAGGTTTTAGAATTATATATGACGTTTACGTATTGTCATGTTCCGTGTGGAAAATGGAAAGTCTGTGAAAGACAGGTTTTATCTGATAATACTTCCTTAGCTTTCGTCATCTGGACATTTGTTCTCAAAAGAAAGAAACATCTGCTAAGAGATGAATGTTCTTATGATACAGATTTTTAAATCTTCGTCCGGTTCTCGTGCTGACTTTTGTGTTGTCTTTTCATGGTAATCTTCATAACACTTGTGACATACAAGTTCTGGTTCTCTCATCTCGGCCGGTTTGTGTGTTGGTTATTAATAAAAATTATTACCAATTTATGTGTTGAAATATTAAATATTGTTAGATGTCACAACCAGAAATGTTTTTTTTGACAGTTTGAGCATGACATATTTAGTAATTACGTGGTATTATAGGGATATAAGTTGAGTTTCGGTTCTTTATTTCTTACAGCTTTGGTTAGTAATAAGCACAGACTCTGATAGCAAATTCCCCATTTATTGATAGAATTCTGGCTGTCTCTATAAAGAGTCATCGATACCAATTTGTCGTAAAGACTTTTGGACATAAACCTACCACGTTAGCATGTTAGGTACGTGGCTTAATGAGTATGCGTGACATTATAGAAGTCAAAATAGCCAATATAGTGTACAATCCTAGAATTCTTTCCAATAACGGCCCGGTACAGCCAGGTGGTTAAGGCGCTCGATTCGTTATCCGAGGGTCGCGGGTTCGAATACCCGTCACACCAAACATGCTCGCCCTTTCAGCCGTGGGGAGGTTATAATGTGACGGTCAATCTTACTATTCGTTGGTAAAAGAGTAGTCCAAGAGTTGGCGGTGGGTGGTGATGAGTAGCTGCCTTCCATCTAGTCTTACACTGCTAAACTAGGGACGGCTAGCGCAGATAGCCCTGGAGTAGCTTTGCGCGAAATTCAAAACAAACCAAACCTTTCCAATAACTAAGTTCACAATTTTAACACAAGCTATGAAATAGCAGTGCATTTTGTGGGACCGTAAATGTATTTGGAAATTTTGTAATAACTGAATAGCTTCAACGGTATGCGAAATTCGGAGGTTTATTGGTTGTACTTTTTAACTGCGATTGTAAAATATACGTTGAGGTTTAGAAGACATTTTGGGTGATTTCAACCAGAGACTTGTGTAACACTTCAACAGCTCGTGACTTCCAATCAAGTTAAAAGCCGGGTGTCCACTAGTTGGTCACTTGCGCGGTCAGTTTCATCAAGCGCTTAGTGGTTGGTTCCACCGAGCTAACAACCGTTTGTTCGGGATTAACTTGAGACTAGGAGCTAGTGTTGGCGACAAGCACACGGTAGGAAGAAAGTGACACACACAGGCTCGCCAACAGCATTATCCCGTCTGCTGGAAACAGCCACGAGTCCCTCGAGGTTGTGGCGCTCCACCGTTTGCTGAGCTAACGAGGACCATTAATTACCGAACGATCCACAATGCGATTACGAGGTCAAGGAATAATTTCTCGTCGGAAGAACGCTTATGTACTAAAACAGTTTACAAGGAAAAACTTCGGCTAGCCACCAGTAGTGCGCGTAACAACGTTTCTCAGCAACTTTTTGGATGGCTAATTCTATTGCACCCCTTCTACGAACACAGAGAGGAAGACAGTAGCCTCCCCTGGCGACACACTAATTGAATCGGGTCGTTGTTTTGTAGATTCTTGCGAAAAACTGCTGAAAGGAAAGAATCTCCCGGTGCCGAAGATAATAGAATATTTGTTTTGTTTGTTTGTTTTTGAAATTCACGCAAAGCTACACGAGGACTGTCTGCGCTAACCGTCCCTAATTTAGCAGTGTAAGACTAAAGGGAAGGCAGCTAGTCATCACCACCCACCGGTAACTCTTGGGCTACTCTTTTATCGACGAATAGTGGGATTGACCGTAACTTTATAACGCCCCCACGGCTGAAAAGGCGAGCATGTTTGGTGTGACGGAGATTCGAATCCGCGACCCTTGAATTACAAGTCGAGTGCCTTAACCACCTGTCCATGCCGGGTCGACAATAGAACAACAGCTTATGGTTGAGTGGTATTAATTGCTTTAACTTACAGTAGCATGCCGATCAAAAAGAAATTCAAAAGAGGGTAAGACAGGGTAACATATTTGTTAATTTACACCCTAGCCTCTCGTGGTTTTATGATGCTAAAGATAAATATCGTTAAATTATTTTGTTACAATCAGCAAAGAACACAGAAATCCGCTATATATTTGTCTCTAACTTAATAGGAAAAACTGTTAATTAAAAAAATGCGTGAGATTTTTAAAAGTAAAACAGAAATCAGTGTTATATATCTTTGATTATGTTTCTGATTTAATAGAAAGAAATTTGAAATTGTTGTAGAGTATAAATGTGTTTTTTGGCTTACGCAATAATAAACACAAATACTGTATATATATATATACGTATGTAGCAAAGCCTAACTTTATCGTATTAGCAATAATAAAATAATTTTTTAAACCTGCAGTTTCTTTATTACACATTTGTAATTCTTAGTAAATTTTGTTCATATCCTGTTTAAATATATGTTCGATTTAATGTCAGTTCTTCAAATAATATCAGACGTGTAGTTAATGAAACAAAAGTTAAGGCATTATGAAGTTTGGTGTAAGAATCGGTTGGGGCGAGAAATAAACCGAATTTGATCAAATCCCCAAAGATTAGGAGATTTAAAGCACCAATTGGCCCTGCAAGGCCAGATGGGTTAAGGCATTAGACTCGTAATCTGAGGATCGCGAGCTCTAATCCCTATCGTAACAAACATGCTCAACCTTTCAGCCGTCGGGACGTTTTAATGTTTCGGTCAATCCCACTATTCGTTGGTAAAAGAGTAGCCCAAGAGTTGGCGGTGAGTGGTGATGAATAGCTGTCTTCCCTCTAGTCTTACACTGCTAAATTAGGAACGGCTGGCGCAGATAGCCCTTGGGTAGCTTTGCGCGAAATTCAAAACAAACAAACAAAGCACTAATTAGTAGAGTGATCATCCAGTTTACACGTTTGGCTGTTGTGAAGTTCGTGAAACCCCCTACGATTACGAATGCTAAAATCCTAATTACGGAAAACGTGTTGAAGCTGAGATAAACAGCACCTGTTGGTGATATCTTGGGAAAGCTATATACAATATAGTGTTTAAGGGATACAAAAGGTAGATCCTAACATGTTAGAGTGAGTGGTGAACCAAGTAAGATAAGGAAGAAAATACAATACAACCAGTAAAAACAGATCTAATTTTTATGTGGTCTTAATACAGTAATAAACAGAAAATTGTTGCGTTCTTATTTGATACGAGTGAGTTTCTGATAGAAATACGTATAATCTTTACTCAGTTGAAGGGAATGCCCGTGAGAGTAGATCACGGTTCACAACAAAGTGGTATTAAAACAATCGATGTCAGAAAATGGGCATATAAAACTATGTTTTTATATCTAGCAGTAGAGTCAACATATACAATTATAATAAGCTGATCTCTAATCCTAGAACACTAAACTTTGACATAAAATTCAAGAGGTAAGAAATATGTTTCAGGATTTCTCTCAGTAAATAGCAGGAAATCCAACTGCACGCTCTTTCGAGTGTCGATAGTTTGTTTCATTGTAAAAACTTAAAGAATGAGCTATCTCAGCGCAGTAAGCCTACAAATGTACTGCCGAAGGACTAAGTACTGATAGATTTGTTTGTTTTGAATTGCGCACAAAGCTACTCAAGGGCTATCTGTGCTAGCCGTCCCTACTTTTGCAGTGTAAGACTAGAGGGAAGGCAGCTACTCATCACCACCCACCGCCAACTCTTGGACTACTCTTTTACCAACGAATAGTAAGATTGACCGTCACATTATAACGCCCCCACGGTTGAAAGAAAGAGTATGTTTGGTGTGATAAGGATTCGAACCATGGATTCTCAGATTACGAGTCGTGTGCCTTAACTACCTGGCCATGCCGGGCCAAGTATTAATAGAGATATTCATGAGACCTTGAATTACGTCAGACTAAGAAAGCATGAAATATTCTGTCTACCTGATTATATTATCTTTAAAATCAAGATATTATTAGAGAATTATGAACAAAAATGAGGGATGAAAGTTAGTTTATTATTGAAGAGAAGTCTAAAGAACTGTATCTTAGGCACCACAGAAATTTGTTTTTCCCCAGACAGATGTTTGGTATCATGAGGAAGTCTTTATTGGAAACAGAAGTGCGTACGAATTAGCTTAGATAGCAGACGGTTAAACCAGTTGACATTAAAATGCTTTATGTGATGTAGTGAATGGAACTTCAATATGAGTATCCTTGTTGGTTAAGGTTACCTATTATTTCCAGTGAATATTCGTGTAATGACTGACATTCCTTGAATGATGAGATCAACAAGAACTTTTGATCCCAGGAATATTAAACAGAGTCTAGTCGATCAAGGATTTTCTAATTGTTGATGTAACCAACAGCATTTAATTAAAAAAATATAAAGATTGAATGTCATGTGGTTGGGATGCTTCGAGAAGAAGGTCCTCAAATTGTGATTCCTTTGTCATAATTGGACTGTCATTAAGCTACTGATATATATATACACACACATATAATGTCAAGGATGCCCACCGAGAACGTTCAATCCTTACAGTTTGTTGAATCTAGTCTCGATTGACCGAATCTACTGCAGGCCTCCCTGTCTACAGGAAGTTGAGGCCTAATCTGCAATTGTTAGGATCGTCTCCCACTATGCACAGCAACACGTGGATAAAAGTTTAAATCTCTGACAAGGTATGCTAAACAGGTAGAGCTCTCCCTGAGAGATGTCTTCACTGTGTACAAACATCCACATCGAGGATAGAGGTGTGTCCTTAGATTAATACAACAAAGAACAAAATCGTAATATTATTAAGAATTATAGTAAAGATAACTATTTGTATAATAATACCCCAGGAGATGAGCAACAAACCTCTGATACTGAATTATTACCTGAGGTACCCTTCATTTCGTAAAACACTATAAGATATTTAACTGGTTTCCTACCTTGGACCTACGTTCGGTTATTTACTCAGAAACTACGTAAGCACTTCAATATATTGTTAAAGCAACAATAAAAGATCTCTTCAGGTCAAGATATTGTTACCTTTAACACTGATTTTTTGTAACTATGCTTCTTGGAGCTTTCAATTTTTATTGGCCTAGTACTTAAGTGGCTCCACTCGCAATCTGTAGGTTACGGGTTCGAATCCGTTTATCGAACACGCTTGCCTTTTTATATTTGGGAGCGTTATAATGTTACAATCAATCACACTATGCGATTAGAGTATGCCAAGAGAAGGTGTTAAGTATTTGCCTTCCCTCTAGTCTATCGTTTGTAAATAACAGATAGCTACTGTAGACCAGTGTTACCAAAGAAACAAAAACAACATTGATAAGAAAAGTTCCAAGAAAGATAACCAGCATTCTTTGGTCACGTGATAAGGATAAAGTGGAATACTTGGTAACATCCGGGAAATTTGTGGAGAAAAGAAATAGAATTAGACAACGAGAGAGGAACCTTGACAGTTGAACAATTTGGAAACACAAAGCGAGGGAAAAGGAACATGATCCACCCACGCTGCAAAGCACAAACACCTGAATGTGATTACTGTAAACAGCCATTGGAAGATTTCGTGCGCAAACAAATAAATAAGTTTTTTTTTGCCTGATACGTCTCATCGCCATGAGGATATTATAATAAATTGTAACCGAATGGAACCTGAAAATACATTTAGTAATAAACTGAATCAGTCTTAAAATAAATTGGTATTCTAACTAAACGTTAAATTAACAGAATAGTTAATACTCAATAGAAACTACCAAGTCTGACAGAACGCCAAACTGTTTTCACAATCAGTTAAGGATCTGATACCTAAACTCTAGAATCAAACACCTACTTAAAGTTCGGTTACACATTTAGAAACGTTTTCTTTTATTAATGTTAAGCATAGAGCTATACAATGGATTCTTTGTGATGTGCCCACTACGGGTATCGAAACCCGATTTTTAACTTTATAAGCCTTCGGACTTAACGCTAAACCACTGGGAACGTTTAAAGAAGGTTGTGAATTCAAGTATGTGCAGTAACATCAACATGGAATCTCTTCGCATTGACCAATAATACTACATTCGCCCCCTGGTGGCTCAGCCACAGTTCTGCAAATTTAACACGATAAAAACTGGCCTTCGATACCCGTCGTGGTATAGCACAACTAGTTTGTTATGTAGCTTATCTTTTAACAGCAACCAAACCCAAATATTAAATCCTCAATGCTTATTTCGCTGTACTTTGTCTTGGATGTAACTCATCACTGTTTGGTTCGTCATGAAAGTTTATCATCCGAGTTGTAAGAAATTCTACATGTTCGTGGCTCAGTTTCTTACTCGCCGTGTTTTGGTTTGATTTGTTCTGAATTTCAAGCAAAGCTATTCAAGGGCTATCTGCGCTAGCCGTCCCTAATTTATCAGTGTAAGACAAGAGGGAATACAGCTAGCCATCACCACCCACCGCCAACTCTTGGGCTACTCTTTTGCCAACGAATAGTAGCCAGGTGGGTTAAGGCGTTCGACTTGTGATCTGAGGGTCGCGGGTTCGATTCTCCGTCCCATCAAACATGCTCGCCCTTTTCAGCCGTGGGGACGTTATAATGTGTCGGTTAGTCCCACTCTTCGTTGGTAAAAGGGTAGCCTAAAAGTTAGCAGTGGGTGGTGATGATTAGCTGTCTTCCTTCTAGTCTTACACTGCAAAATTAGGGACCGCTAGCGCAGATAGCTCTCGAGTAGCTTTGCGCGATATTAAAAAAAAAAGAATAGTGAGATTGACCATAACATTATAACGCCCCCACGGTTGAAAGGGCGAGCATGATTGGTGCGACGGGGATTCGAACCCGCGACCCTCAAATTACGAGTCGAACACCTTAATACACCTGGCCACACCGGGCCGTCGGCGTCTTTTCAACTACTTATTAAAGTTTTAGGCATTCGCTGTATGTGATACGAACGTATCTGTTTGTTTGTTTTTTAGATTATTTGATACTTAGTTAGCATACAATTACATTTTCCCTCTCAGTTTACAGTCAGACCCATTTCATTATTCGTGTGATGCAAATAAATGTCAGATTAATTATGTAACATTCTTCTACCTTCGGTATCTAAGTTCGTTATCATGTCACTCTTGTTATCTCCGTAATGAACAAATATTATATTAAAACAAATTAGAAGTAAATACGACACCGCAACCAATTACTTTAAATGATTCAGTTTTCACGTGCTAATTAATGTATTGCCGTGCACGTTCATTTGCTTTCCATCTAAAATACATACCTGCTAAGTATGCTGTAGGGTAATAGTTGCACGTCTGTTCGGCACGTTGTTGATTCCTATGCCATTTGAAATGAGGAAGAATGCGCAGATGAAGTCACGTTGTACACGACCAAGACATTTTAGGACATTTGGATAAACATACATAAATAACAAATTAAAATATCAAAAACAAACCGTCAAGATTCTAGTATACCAATACCAACTAAAAAAAAAAGTATACAGATCTTCGAACCCTCAATCATTTCATTTAACGTCGAGTTTTAGAATCTCCCACTTTGAATTAACTCAAAGCATTCATCATTTTAAGTCTTTCATATTGAGCCTTGTAGATGTTTCGAATAATTAATAATTACCCTGAGTAAATAGTCTTAAAACTAGTGTTTCCGGTATGGTAGATTTGCATGAATAATAAAGAATTGTTCGACTTCGTACAAAAATGTTTTATTTATTGTATTTCCCGCCTATCACTGGTTCAGGGGTAAGTCCAGTCCGATGATTTATAATACTAAAATTCAGGTTTTAGTAGCTATATTTAAACAGAATTTCTAGAATGTTACAAAATAATTCTAATCGCAAACAAAGAAATCTGTATGTACACTTGTCTTAGGCCTAACGCCTGCTAAGCCTTTATTAAGTACGGGCTATATTCGATAAAGGCGTAAATTAATAGTGTAACTTGTGCACGAATTTTGGTTTAGTTTATTTAGGGCTACATTTTGCCATGTTTAATACTATCAGTAGATGCATTTATAATGTTACTCTACGACCTAAGGCTAAACGTTTGCTTAAAAAACACTTCGATAAACCTTCAACATGTTGTGAAATATATATGCTGAGATATATTTTACATCTCAATTTTGTCTGCTGCTGTTAAAATAAAGCGCATGCGCATAGCATACGTATTTAGATAGTAAGGCGCGTTTGCATTTTAAGAAAACAGAAACTGAATATTATTTTAATAGATTACCGATTTGAATTTGAATTTTTATCTTTTAAAGTAGATTGCTTTGGTCAGAAATTATACTTAATTAATATGCAAGTTCTTAAATAGCAAAATAATTAGTGATTTAACTTTATATAAATATAAAGGTACTATCTCTTGTACATTCATGTAACCTGGGCCAGGTATGGTCAAATAGTTAGGGATCTCGATTCGTAATCTGAGGGACCCGGGTTCAAATCTCATTCACATCAAACATGCTTGCACTTTCAGCCGTGGGGGCATTATAATGTGATAATCAATCCAACTATTCGTTGATAAAAGAGTAGCCCATGAGTTGGCGGTGGGTGGTGATGACTAGCTGCTGTCCCTCTTGTCTTAAACTGCTAAATTAGGGACGGCTAGCGCAGATAGCCTTCGTGTAACTTTGCGCGAAATAAAAAAAATTAATGTAACTACTTCTTATCTATATAAATATGAGAGTACTACCGTCTGTTGTATGTCCATGTAACTACTTATCAATATAGATATAAGTACTACCGTCTGTTGTATGTCCATGTAACTACTTCTTATCTATATAAACATTAGAGTACTACCGTCTGTTGTATGTCCATGTAACTACTTCTTATCTATATAAACATTAGAGTACTACCGTCTGTTGTATGTCCATGTAACTACTTCTTATCTATATAAATATGAGAGTACTACCGTCTGTTGTATGTCCATGTAACTACTTCTTATCTATATAAATATGAGAGTACTACCGTCTGTTGTATGTCCATGTAACTACTTCTTATCTATATGAATATGAGAGTACTACCGTCTGTTGTATGTCCATGTAACTACTTATCAATATAGATATAAGTACTACCGTCTGTCGTATGTCCATGTAACTACTTATCAATATAGATATAAGTACTAACGTCTGTCGTATGTCCATGTAACTACTTCTTATCTATATAAATATGAGAGTACTACCGTCTGTTGTATGTCCATGTAACTACTTCTTATCTATATAAACATTAGAGTACTACCGTCTGTCGTATGTCCATGTAACTACTTCTTATCTATATGAATATGAGAGTACTACCGTCTGTTGTATGTCCATGTAACTACTTATCAATATAGATATAAGTACTACCGTCTGTCGTATGTCCATGTAACTACTTCTTATCTATATAAACATTAGAGTACTACCGTCTGTTGTATGTCCATGTAACTACTTCTTATCTATATAAACATTAGAGTACTACCGTCTGTTGTATGTCCATGTAACTACTTCTTATCTATATAAACATGAGAGTACTACCGTCTGTTGTATGTCCATGTAACTACTTCTTATCTATATAAACATTAGAGTACTACCGTCTGTTGTATGTCCATGTAACTACTTCTTATCTATATAAACATTAGAGTACTACCGTCTGTTGTATGTCCATGTAACTACTTCTTATCTATATAAACATTAGAGTACTACCGTCTGTCGTATGTGCATGTAACTACTTCTTATCTATATAAATATGAGAGTACTACCGTCTGTTGTATGTCCATGTAACTACTTCTTATCTATATAAACATTAGAGTACTACCGTTTGTTGTATGTCCATGTAACTACTTCTTATCTATATAAACATTAGAGTACTACCGTCTGTCGTATGTGCATGTAACTACTTCTTATCTATATAAATATGAGAGTACTACCGTCTGTTGTATGTCCATGTAACTACTTCTTATCTATATAAACATTAGAGTACTACCGTCTGTTGTATGTCCATGTAACTACTTCTTATCTATATAAACATTAGAGTACTACCGTCTGTCGTATGTCCATGTAACTACTTCTTATCTATATAAACATTAGAGTACTACCGTCTGTTGTATGTCCATGTAACTACTTCTTATCTATATAAACATTAGAGTACTACCGTCTGTTGTATGTCCATGTAACTACTTCTTATCTATATAAACATTAGAGTACTACCGTCTGTTGTATGTCCATGTAACTACTTCTTATCTATATAAACATTAGAGTACTACCCTCTGTTGTATGTCCATGTAACTACTTCTTATCTATATAAACATTAGAGTACTACCGTCTGTTGTATGTCCATGTAACTACTTCTTATCTATATAAACATTAGAGTACTACCGTCTGTTGTATGTCCATGTAACTACTTCTTATCTATATAAACATTAGAGTACTACCGTCTGTTGTATGTCCATGTAACTACTTCTTATCTATATAAATATGAGAGTACTACCGTCTGTTGTATGTCCATGTAACTACTTCTTATCTATATAAACATTAGAGTACTACCGTCTGTTGTATGTCCATGTAACTACTTCTTATCTATATAAACATTAGAGTACTACCGTCTGTTGTATGTCCATGTAACTACTTCTTATCTATATAAACATTAGAGTACTACCCTCTGTTGTATGTCCATGTAACTACTTCTTATCTATATAAACATTAGAGTACTACCGTCTGTTGTATGTCCATGTAACTACTTCTTATCTATATAAACATTAGAGTACTACCGTCTGTTGTATGTCCATGTAACTACTTCTTATCTATATAAACATTAGAGTACTACCGTCTGTTGTATGTCCATGTAACTACTTCTTATCTATATAAATATGAGAGTACTACCGTCTGTTGTATGTCCATGTAACTACTTCTTATCTATATAAACATTAGAGTACTACCGTCTGTTGTATGTCCATGTAACTACTTCTTATCTATATAAATATGAGAGTACTACCGTCTGTTGTACCATGGGCTTCGTGGGCTTCATGGTTTTCTTTATGTTTGTTATTAGTACTTTACTCCCTGTTGATAAATAGTCACCAAATTTGGCATGACGGTTTGATTAATTATTTGAAATTAAGCACAAAGCTTCACAATGGGCTATCTGTGTTTGCCCACCACAGGTATCGAAATCCGGTTTCTAGCGTTGTAAGTCCGCAGACATTCTGCTGTGCCACTAATGGACTGACATGGAGAAGATGCTCACGTTTCGTGTTTTGCAGTTTTTGCGAGCGTTTCTGTATTTTTTTACAATTACATGCAAGGGAAGCATCATTCCTGTTCTGAGATAACCTTTCATTAACCACAAATTTACATAGTCTCCTACCAATGGACGGGTTCTACAGCTGGCATGTATATACAATAGTGTAAAAACCTAGTAACTGGAAATTAATATTATACAACACTGTATGGTTTAGGTAAAATTTTGTTAGTTCGTCTAAGAGCACTGCTACATTGGACTATCTACCATGAGCACCACGTGAAATCGAACCCACATTTTAGCGTTATAAATTCGTAAACTTACCGCTGTCTCACCGAAGAACGAGGGTAAATTTATAATAAATAGTTGAAGAAATAAACAATTTCTCCTGTCGGTAAGCTTATGAACTACGAAGTTAAGACAGTAACGTGTGTAATCTTCTAACAAGGCTATTATATATTCTTTCACGAACAGAAAGGGTTAAAAATACAGTCATACTGCTTATGTTTCACAAATTAAAGCGGTCATCGAAATAAATTAACAGAGTTTTTAATCCAACCTTAAAAGTGTTGTAAATTATGCTTATATGTAATACAATGTTTCTGTAAAGTTACTTCCATTGACTTTAGCATCTGTTAGTTTACTGTTAACGTGTTAAGAGTGTAATCTGGGCTCGAAGTCTTAAATTAAACGAGTTTCTCCTATGAGTGATCTAAGTACAATTTCGTCTTTGTTATCTTTGGTCTACATTTTTATAGCATTAACAATAAAACATTTAAAATCATGACAAACCTTCAATGATAATATCGTATAACCTTCACCATGAAATCTTAAAACCAAGTTTTATCACACTTAAGGTGTGTTGAAGAAAGCGATATAAGGAACAATCACAGTATGTGTTATTATTCTTACTTTCTCTTACGAAGCTCCTAATTCCATAAACAATCAGTTTAGTCTGCTTCTGCAACGTATGAGAAACAGGCAACAAACAATGTTTTTGTTCAAAATAACAACTGGTGAGTTTGCCATGTAAGTGGTAATAAGAATAGAGGTAATAGCTTGAAAGTTGCTTGAAATGCACACGATTTGTCGACAATACTGGAATCGAGTCGGTGGGTGACGAACGCACATATCTGTGAATCGTGTATGCATTCACTTTCCGTGGCTCGTTTGTATACGATTCTATTAAATTCAGGCCGTGTTCTCAAGCGGAAAAGTGGCATATGGTTCCGGAACCAATTAGTTACAGTAGTCACGATACCTAGTTTCTAGTCGCGTGGGTACGTTGATTCTTTTAAGTGAACAATGGGCTTCTCTGATGACTACGGTGTATAGTTTATTCTACACCGGCCGCTGGTACTTTATGATGTGTGTGTGTGGTTCATTGCAGGAAGGCCCTATTTCAGGCGAATTAATCAGTACGAGGAGATTAAACGAAAACTGATTCCACTGGTCTTTCGCCAGTCAGTTTGTGAAAATGAAAAGGCTTAGTGTTATAGAATGAGAGTTTGTATCCGACAGATCAGACTGGCTAAAAGTGTTCACGGATAGTTACGAAAATCTAGAAGAAACACACTCTCTCAACCGATGTAGTGTTGGATTACAAAACTGGAGAACTGCACGCTTACAGTTAATTAACAATGCTTTATTACAGTGAGTATCGAATGACCACCTAACTACGA
>NC_134835.1:25054097-25113464 GCF_004210375.1 Tachypleus tridentatus
GGGTATGGTTGATTTCTAAACACACACACAGGGTAAGTTGACAGTGAGGTGGCACATGAATATTAGAAATTCTACCTTTAAAAGAATATTATTACTGTTATTCAATATTTCCCTCTACCTCTAAAAAGAATGTTTTTACTGTTCTTCAGTGTTTCACTCTACCTCTAAAAAGAATGTTATTACTTTTATTCATAGTTTTACTCTACCTCTAAAAAGAATGTTATTACTGTTATTCTTCAGTGTTTCACTCTACCTCTAAAAAGAATGTTATTACTGTTCTTCAGTGTTTTACTCAACCTCTAGTAAGAATGTTTTTACTGTTATTTAATATTAAACTCTACCTCTAAAACGAATGTTTTTACTGTTATTGAATGTTTCACTCTACCTCTAAAAAGAATATTATTACTCTTATTGATTGTTTCACTCCACATCTAAAAAGAATGTTATTACTTATTGATTGTTTCACTCTACCTCTAAAAAGAATATTATTACTCTTATTCAGTGTTTCACTCTACCTCTAAAAAGAATATTACTCTTAGTCAGTGTTTCACTCTACCTCTAAAAAGAATATTATTACTCTTATTGATTGTTTCACTCTACCTCTAAAAAGAATGTTATTACTGTTTTTCAGTGTTTCACTCTACCTCTAAAAAGAATATTATTACTCTTATTCAGTGTTTCACTCTACCTCTAAAAAGAATATTACTCTTAGTCAGTGTTTCACTCTACCTCTAAAAAGAATATTATTACTCTTATTCAGTGTTTCACTCTACCTTTAAAAAGAATGTTATTACTGTTCTTCAGTGTTTCACTCTACCTCTAATAAGAATGTTTTTACTGTTATTTAATATTTCACTCTACCTCTAAAAAGAATGTTTTTACTCTTTTTGATTGTTTCACTTTACATCTGAAAAGAATGTTATTACTTATTGATTGTTTCACTCTACCTCTAAAGAGAGTATTATTACTCTCATTCAGTGTGTTACTCTACCTCTAAAAATAATATTATTACTCTTATTGATTGTTTCACTCTACCTCTAAAAAGAATGTTATTATTGTTCTTAAGCGTTTCACCCTACCTCTAATAAGAATGTTTTTACTGTTATTTAATATTTCACTCTACCTCTAAAAAGAATGTTTTTACTGTTATTGAATGTTTCACTCTACCTGTAAAAAGAATGTTTTTACTGTTATTGAATGTTTCACTGTATCTCTAAAAAGAATATTATTACTCTTATTAATTGTTTCACTTTACCTCTAAAAAAAGTGTTATTACTTATTGATTGTTTCACTCTACCTTTAAAAAGAATGTTATTACTGTTTTTCAGTGTTTCACTCTACCTCTAAAAAGAATATTATAACTCTTATTAATTGTTTCACTCTAACTTTGAAAAGAATGTTATTACGTATTGATTGTTTTACTCTACCACTAAAAAGAATGTTATTACTCCTATTGATTGTTTCACTCTACCTCTAAAAAGAATGTTATTACTGTTCTTCAGTGTTTCACTCTACCTTTAAAAGGATATTATTACTCTTATTGTTTGT
Organism: Tachypleus tridentatus; assembly: GCF_004210375.1. Classification (NCBI taxonomy): domain Eukaryota; kingdom Metazoa; phylum Arthropoda; class Merostomata; order Xiphosura; family Limulidae; genus Tachypleus; species Tachypleus tridentatus. The sequence goes on from NC_134835.1 coordinate 25,055,646, forward strand.
TTCATTTTACCTCTAAAAAGAATGTTATTACTTATTGATTGTTTCACTCTACCTCTAAAAAGAATGTTATTACTGTACTTCAGTGTTTTACTCTAACTCTAGATTTAGATTATTAAGGTAAAATGTACGTTATTATTATTAATAATTTTTTTCTTCTGTTGTTCTTGCTGATTTTATTTATATTAAACATTTTACGAAAATGAATTGAAATAAAATAAACAAAATCTGTTCACTTTATTTTTATTTTTATTGTTTTGAGATTGTTTTCAAAATTACAAATTCACCTGAACCTTGGATAACATGGGCCTTAGAGCAGGATAATTGTATTCTAGTAAACTACTTTAATAGCTTAAAGTCTTCCGGTGGCACAGCGGCAAGTCTGTGGACTCGCATCGCTAAAATTCGAGTTTCGATACCCATTTTGGGCAGAGCACATAGAGCCCATTGTATAGCTTTGTGCTTAATTCAAATCAATCAGAGAATAGCTTAAACTGTCCCGACCTTCTTCTAAGCGGCAGGTCTATTGGCTTACGACGATAAAGTCGAGTCTTCGTTAAATGTACTGAGCAGAGCACAGGAAGTCCATTATACGATTAACTACAGCCGAGTCAAGTTTTAAATTTCTAAGAAAAACTGTATTATTTAACATTATAACTCGATCTGTGGCTCTTCGAATTGAAGATCTTATGAAAAGAACTTTTCCAACAAAGAGATTCAGTTTCAGGTTAGTTAAGCATCCGATGCAAATTAATACCATGTTTCGCACGTTCAGAGAACGCGAGACCTTTTGATGTCCTCGATATACGAGTTAGCTACTTTTTATTGTGTCTTCACATCGATTCTCACAGGCTTACCTTTCATACGGATTAAACGCTTGAAATATCAAGTTTTAAAATAAAAGCTATTGCAATTTGTTCATGGTATTAAAACGTAAGTTTATTTGTCACCAATAATTTGAAGCTCTCCTGGTGTGATATTATTACCTAAAGGGTAGAATGATATCTATTGGTATTTTGACCGTTTTAGAAAATGTCTCTAATTTTGAATTCCTGTAAAGAAAACATGTAACGTTTCATACTTAAGTATACATTAAAAATTCACATATATTAGTATTTAAATCATGGAAACAACTCGAGGACAAGTCTCTAACAAGACAAGTACATTTCTCATAAATTAAACGCCAAACATAAAAGTTGTATAGGCAGAATATTAAAATTAGTTGACCAAGTAACGTTGCATTATATACACCTACAATTTCAGAACAACGAGGGTCTGGTTTGTTTTGAATTTCGCGCAAAGCTACACGAGGGCTGTTTGCGCTAGCCGTCCCTAACTTAGCAGTGTAGGACTATAGTGAAGGCAGCTAGTCATCACCACCCACCGCCAACTCTTGGGCTACTCTTTTATCAACAAATAGTGGGATTGACCGTAACTTTATAACGCCTCCACGGCTGACAGGGCGAGCATGATTGGTGAGACGGAGATTTGAACACACGACCCTCGGTTTACGAGTCGAATGCCTTAACCCACCTAGCCATGCCGAGCCACTAATGAGAGACAGTAAATAATTCTAAAATGAAAAATAAAAACACTGAGAGCCAGGTCTTATCATTCAAATATTCATCTATCTTCACTTTAAATGAACCGTATTTATCACTTCTGACAGCAGACATCCTATTAGTTGAAGATGGTATTTTGATCCTTCTTATAATTAAGTACAACAGAAAAAAATTGTTATATATCAACACTATAAATTTCCTTAGTGATCTTAAAATCTCAGTTAGATCCCAGTTGTAAACACTTCAACTCTGTCAGATCTTAAACACTTTATCCTCCAGTCTTAAAACCAAAGATCCTGTCATAAACACTTTTATCCTGCCAATTTAGTCAGTTAGATCAGTCATTCAACCTGCCAATCTTAAAACCTCAGTTAGATCCCAGTCATAAACACTTTAACCTGCCAGTCTTAAAACCAGTTAGAGCCAATCTAAACCTTAGTTAGATCCCAGTCATAAACACTTTATCCTGCTAATCTTAAAATTTCAGTTAGATCCCAGTCATAAACACTTTATCCTGCCAATCTTAAAACCTCAGTTAGATCCCAGTCATAAACACTTCAACCTGCCAATCTTAAAACCTCAGTTAGATCCCAGTCATAAACACTTCAACCTGCCAATCTTAAAACCTTAGTTAGATCCCAGTCATAAACACTTTATCCTGCCAATCTTTAAACTTCAGTTAGATCCCAGTCATAAACACTTTATCCTGCCAATCCTAAAATTTCAGTTAGATCCCAGTCATAAATACTACAACCTGCCAATCTTAAAACCTCAGTTAGATCCCAGTCATAAACACTTTATCCTGCCAATCTTAAAACCTCAGTTAGATCCCAGTCATAAATACACTTCTAAAACTCCTGCCAATCTTAAAACTTCAGTTAGATCCCAGTCATAAACACTTCAACCTGCCAATCTTAAAACTTCAGTTAGATCCCAGTCATAAACACTTCAACCTGCCAATCTTAAAACTTCAGTTAGATCCCAGTCATAAACACTTCAACCTGCCAATCTTAAAACTTCAGTTAGATCCCAGTCATAAATACTTCAACCTGCCAATCCTAAAACCTCAGTTAGATCCCAGTCATAAATACTTCAACCTGCCAATCTTTAAACCTCACTAGATCCTAGTCATAAACACTTTATCCTGCCAATCTTAAAACCTCAGTTAGATTCTAATAGTAAACATTTCGACCCAGTATTAAACACCTCTGTCAGATTCCAACCGTAAACACTTTTATATTATTTGTTTCTGTGAAGTTTTGATCAGGTTTTATTGTGGATTTATAAATTTTATTTCAGTATTATTTAATCATATGAATTAATGTTTCAAACAGCATAAGAACAATGTCACTTTCATTAGACACTGTATAATACTGCAATCCAATCTTTAATAGACTCTCTCCGGCTCGTGACAAGTTCGAAGCTGATCAAACGACATACACTTCTGCAGCCATCATTTGTGTTATGTTGTTCACATAACTTCAAATATTCAGTAAATTTTATAAACTGGACTTTAAAAATAACTCAACGTTTTAGAGAACCAGAAAAGAAAACAGTGGAGGATAAACTACATGTTATAATTTGTATAAAACAATAATTGTAGGTTATTAAGTTTCCTTTCATTGCTTTTTATAGAATCCCATAAAGTCTATGGTTTACAGTATGATAAAATATAATCCAGAGGGCGAGCAAGAAATACTATTTGGATCAATCTCCATTTTAAGCTACAATAACTGAAGAAAACTATGTTATGTTGTTACAGATTTACTTGTTTTGTGGGCAACAGATTATAAAATGTCATAATTGCTTTATTAGTTGATTTGGCCATTTGTCTTGGTCAATCTTTACTATTGGTTTGGCCAGGCATGGCAAGGTGGGTTAAGGCGTTCAATCCGTAATCTGAGGGCCGCGAGTTCGAATCCCCGTCCCACCAAACATGCTCGCCCTTTCAGCTGTGAGGGCGTTAAAATGTGACGGTCAATACCACTATTCGTCGGTAAAAGAGTGGCCCAAGAGTTGGCGGTGGGTGGTGATAACTAGCTGCCTTACCCTTCAGTTTTACACTGCTAAATTAGGGACGGCTAGGGCAGCTAGCGCTCGTGTAGATTTGCGCGAAATTCAAAACAAACCAAACTATTTGTTTTCAGCGGAAGCTTAAAAACACATTAATATAATCCATAATAATGTAAAAATAAACCTGATATTCATGCATTGTGATCGTTCTTATAAACAGTAACGCACAATGAGTTTTCCTAATTTAGTCATGCCATGTTTCTTGGGCTAGATTTGTTCGCTGTTGAGTGTTGAATAAAGATACTAGGGAGGGAGGGAAGTTAGTGAACACTATCCACTATCAACTATCGTAATATTCATTATTAAAGAATAGTGAGATTGAATGTCGCATTATAACGCTTCCATGGCCGAAAAGAGGAACAGGGATGAAGTGTATTAACATCAGATTTTGGCAAAACCATAAAAACATTTGAATTTATTATTTTAAAAACGTTTAACAGGAAGGCACTGATTAGTTTACACAGCAGTGTGAAAAATGACATCAAATCAATATTTTGTAATTTTGTATGTCATAATTAGTTTTGCAGACTTTTATCCATCATCCAGTGGCTTAATGTCGACCTACAATGTTAGGAACCGAGTTTCGATACCCGTAAAGGGCAGAGAGCACATATAACTTCTTGTGTAGCTTTGTGCTTAACTTCAAACAAAATAAAAAACTACCCAAAGAGGAATTATAATTATAAATAAATATTATAAAAAGTAATTGTTGGGCCTAATAACCCCTTTGCCGATGTCAACATTAGATGGTTTGCAGTTTTCTTACTTTCTAGGAAAAAAAATAAAAATTTTTTTTGATCAAAAGAAATAAGCATGGTAAATTATAGATTTATATTCTCAGGTCAGTGGTTTATTTAATATTCTTAAACACCCGTTTATATACGACTTCTTTCGTATCATATCAACTGTATATTTTTTTTCATACTCGAGTTTTCTGACGTCATTAATAAGCTAATTAAGACTCCAGAAAATGTAGTTCAATTAAACTTAAACTAATGAGCATTCCTGAACTCAAGTAAACAAGGTTCGAAACAATAGTGTCTTCCAATCACAAACTCACAATGCCTTTTAAACACAAGTTAATAATATCTTCCAAACACAAGTTAATAAAGTTTTTCTAACACACCTTAATAACGTCTTTCAAACACAATTTAATGTCTTCCAAACACAAGTTAATAATATCTTCCAATCACAAACTTACAATGCCTTTTAAACACGAGTTAATAATACCTTCCAAACATAAGTCAGTAATAATTTATAACACAAGCTAATAATGTTGTTTAAGCATAAACTAATAACGTCTTCCAAACACTAGCTAACGATGTCTTCCAAAACAAACTAATAAGATGTCTCTGCTAAAGCTAATAAGGTTTCACAAATACAACCTATTAATGTATCTCAAAACGGCTGGTATGGGTATTAACACTTATTGATAAGGAGAGAACAACGTTTCGGCCTTCCTAGGTCATCTTCAGGTAAACCTGTTCTCTTCTATCAAGAAGTGTTAATACCCATACCAGCCGTTCTGAGATATATTAACCATCCGACTAGAAGATAATGGAGAGGTATACAATGGTATAATAAAAGCAGATGGTAGCTTTTAGAAATTTTCCTTAAAAAATGGATGCGAAAAGGCAGTTACTATTAAACAAAGTTTTGATTCTAGTGATATTTAGTATAAATAGTTTTGTTTATTGTTTCTAACAGTATTTTTTAACAATAAGGGTAAAATACCTGCCAAATACAAGAGTTGTAATTATTTTCAAAGTCCCAAACCTCTTATTGCCTGTATTCCACGTGGTAAATATTTATTCCCAAGTGTTAACCTGCTACTGAGAATAGAGGATAGCTTTGCATCACTCGAGTCTGTAATAATGGCGTAGAAAATAAATGAACCACGAAACAAACGTATAGTTCTGTCAGAAACTATATAAGGAGTCTTCAGTTCTAAATAAATCACAGACCGAAGAAGCTAGTTTCAGTTTAATCTCAGTATTTTTCATCGAATGATCTGGAATTGAAGTTGTGAAAGGATTGATTTTGAACTTCATCAATGAGGATAAGTTAAGGCTTATCCAATTACCTATTAGTGAATCGACAAACAAGGATTTATAAACATATATATATTTTTTAGAGGGCATGCTACACGTTCCGACAGAACATTGTTAAATCTATTAAATAATATTAAATATATACAACAATACAATTCGCCTTTAAGCCGAATGGTGTGGTATATAACAAAAGACATCATATCTTACCACGTTATCCAAACCTGGGTATTATTGAAACTCTCTGTGGTGACGGTAATGCAACACAAAATCTCAAAATTGGCTGTTTCACATGGGGATCTGATTCACCTTTCAAATATCTTCCCATTAACGGTGACTCGTAATCCGAGGGTCGCGGGTTCGCATCCCCGTCGCGCCAAACATGCTCGCCCTTTCAACCGTGGGGGCGTTATAAAGTTACGGTCAATCCCACTATTCGTTGGTAAAAGAGTAGCCCAAGAGTTGGCGGTGGGTGGTGATGACTAGCTGCCTTCCTCTAGTCTTACACTGCTAAATTAGGGACGGTTAGCACAGATATCCCTCGAGTAGCTTTGTGCGAAATTCAAAAACAAACAAACGTTTTAACGGTGCATAGTAAAATATACAACCACCCCTCCCTCGCGCACACAATGACGTCAACATACCTCCCTACTCCTAATTTAATTTTTGTATAGTTTAAAGATATTTTAAAAGTTTCTCAAGCACGTGAACTCGTTACTATTTTTCGTTACACTGGTTACACCAGCCTGAGAATGTATTTATTTATAATTTGTAATAAAATCGTTATGGTTTAAATTTCTGAAAATATGAAGAAAACTAACATAATTTATACATATACTAAATCTGTTACATTACATTAATCAAAGGTATGTAGGGGTGCGATTTAAATTGATAAAGCTTGTTATTAGCTATTATAGATTCATAAAACATACTGCACTGACTCAGAATATCTTAGAAAAGAAAAATAGGTAAAGAAAACGAACAAATCTTCCTTATGATCCGGTATCTGTAATTCTTCGTTCGTAGCTGGTTTGTTTTTTGGATTTCGCGCAAAACTGCTCGTGGACTATCTGCGCTAGCCGTCCCTAATCTTGTAGTGTAAGACTATAGGGAAGGCAGCTAGTCATCACCACCCACCGCCAACTCTTGCGCTACTCTTTTACTAAAGAATAGTGGGATTGACCGTCATATTATAACGCAGCCACGACTGAAAGGGTGAGCATGTTTGGTGTAACAGAGATTCGAACTCGCGACCCTCGGATCACGAGGCGAGTGCCTGAACCACCTGGCCATGCCGGACGGGCCTGAGTAAACCCTGAAAGAAATACACCTCCAATTTTTAAACAAACAAATGAAGTACAAAAAGTGTAGTTACCTACTTGTTACTTTATTGTTTTCGTAAGATCTATACTCTTGAATCTTTAAATAATATCGTGAGTAGTTTAATTAAATAAAAGACGCAAAGCTGAAGAGATCTGAGAACAAATATTACTGAATATTTCACGAAAATGTTACAATCTTTAAAATTAAATATTAAATATATCGAAGATAAATCATTTCCCTGCAAAATGTATGAAACAAACTCACGGAATATCACTTGAAAAAAGTAAACAATTGTTTATATATGATGAAGGTTTCTGATCTCTATATCCACAAAACCAATCACCAGAAGGCCCGGCATGGCCAAGTGTGTTAAGGCGTTCGACTCGTAGTTCGAGGGTCGTGGGTTCGAATGCCGGTCGCACAAAACATGCTCGCCATTTCAGCCGTGGGGGCGTTATAATGTGACGGCCAATCTTACTATTCGTTGGTAAAAGAGTAACCCAAGAGTTGGCGATGGGTGGTGATGACTAGTTGCCTTCCCTCTAGTCTTACACTGCTAAATTTGGGACGGTTAGCATAGATAGTCCACGAGTAGCTTTGAGCGAAATTCAAAACAAACAAACAAACAAAACCAATCAGCAGAGGTTTCAAGTGCATTTTTTAAATAATTAAAAGTAAGTTATATAAATAAATACTATCATTTGTTTTTGTGTCTGTGAAAAGATAAAGGATGATAATAATATGTAGCCGATTTCATGTGTTTTTGTGTCTGTGAAAAGATAAAGGATGATAATAATATGTAGCCGGTTTCGTGTGTTTTTAACGATGGTCTAAGTTCTAATTTGCTTACCTTCTCACAAGAATGTCTCTTTACGTACGTAGAGTCGCGAATTGAAATCACGCTGTAGTTAAAAAATAGAACACTTTCAGTTTCGTCTTGAATATTAGAATATGTTTCTCCATGGCTGGATAAAGTTATAAACTTTAAAGTTTTAAAGTGACGTCTGGTCTTATTCCTCTTATTGTCGTGGATGACAAGAAATGTATTTGTCCTTATTGATATGTCATAAATATGCAGGTGTATATAAACAGTGGATGTATTAGTGTTATTGATATGTCATAAACACATCTTTATATAAACAGTGGATGTATTAGTGTTATTGATATGTCATAAACACATCTTTATATAAACATTGGATGTATTTGTGTTATTGATATGTCATAAACACACATCTTTGTATAAACAGTGGATGTATTTGTGTTATTGATATGTCATAAACACACATCTTTGTATAAACAGTGGATGTATTTGTGTTATTGATATGTCATAAACACACATCTTTGTATAAACAGTGGATGTATTTGTGTTATTGATATGTCATAAACACACATCTTTATATAAACAGTGGATGTATTTGTGTTATTGATATGTCATAAACACATCTTTGTATAAACAGTGGATGTATTAGTGTTATTGATATGTCATAAACACATCTTTATATAAACATTGGATGTATTTGTGTTATTTGTGTTATTGATATGTTATAAACACATCTTTGTATAAACATTGGATGTATTTGTGTTATTGATATGTTATAAACACACATCTTTATATAAACAATAGATGTATTTGTGTTATTGATATGTTATAAACACACATCTTTGTATAAACAGTGGATGTATTTGTGTTATTGATATGTCATAAACACACATCTTTGTATAAACAGTGGATGTATTTGTGTTATTGATATGTTATAAACACATCTTTATATAAACATTGGATGTATTTGTGTTATTGATATGTTATAAACACACATCTTTGTATAAACAGTGGATGTATTTGTGTTATTGATATGTTATAAACACACATCTTTGTATAAACAGTGGATGTATTTGTGTTATTGATATGTTATAAACACACATCTTTATATAAACATTGGATGTATTTGTGTTATTGATATGTTATAAACACACATCTTTATATAAACATTGGATGTATTTGTGTTATTGATATGTTATAAACACATCTTTGTATAAACATTGGATGTATTTGTGTTATTGATATGTTATAAACACACATCTTTATATAAACAATGGATGTATTTGTGTTATTGATATGTTATAAACACACATCTTTATATAAACAGTGGATGTATTAGTGTTATTTATATGTTATAAACACACATCTTTGTATAAACAGTGGATGTATTAGTGTTATTGATATGTTATAAACACACATCTTTATATAAACAGTGGATGTATTTGTGTTATTGATATGTTATAAACACACATCTTTGTATAAACAGTGGATGTATTTGTGTTATTGATATGTTATAAACACACATCTTTATATAAACATTGGATGTATTTGTGTTATTGATATGTTATAAACACACATCTTTGTATAAACAGTGGATGTATTAGTGTTATTGATATGTTATAAACACACATCTTTGTATAAACAGTGGATGTATTAGTGTTATTGATATGTTATAAACACACATCTTTGTATAAACAATGGATGTATTTATTCTTATTATTAAAAGCGGATGTAAAGAAACTAGATTATCTGATCAACATAACATTAATAAAAATAGTCAAATTCATCTGATTACCGATTTTAAAACTTTGATTTTATATTATGGAAAATAGATTCAGATACAGCTGAAATTAGCTTAGTAGCGATTTTTAATATAGCACGAAGTCAAGCATAGGAAGGTGCTCAGAGAAAGTGAGGCCAACTCCGAAACTTTTTTTTTTTCCCTTAACAGATACCGTCCTAAAATATAAATCCAAAACGTCCTCACCTCAAGTGTGTGTAGGTGCCACTGAGTCAGTTTGTTTTCTAGTTTTCCCATATTTTCGTAATTCAGTTTGCTACAATTATAACTAAAGTGTAGACTTGATCTTTTATCTAAACTCACGAGAAGTTAACTGAAATTTCCTTAAAGTACGCTTAAGTTGTGTCTCAAATTTGACCAATAACAGATTAATACTAGTTGAGTTATAGGGTTGCCTTCAGTTTGACCCTCTACCTGCGTTCTCCAAACCTTTACCACTTAGGGCATTGAAGACACCCAAACTTTGTATTAAGTTTTATCAAAACCAGATCACAACTTTATGAGTTGTGCTGTTCACATTCACATATACAAAAAAAAGAAAAACAACACCCTAACCGTCAAGTTGTGGCAAATCAGTGATTTCGAATATCATAGCATGTTAAGACACAGAACAGTTATAGTAGCTGTTACTAAAATGACTTCGTTTCAAAACAAGCTAGCAACAATTAAAAATTATGATCGTTCTCTTGTTCTGTGTCACTTCAACACTGATATGTTCTATTGAAAAATATGAAGTACACGTGCTACATTATATAGACCAGTACTTTCATTTGCTAGAAGAATGATGACGTCATTATATATATATGATTGTCAATTTCACATACGTGATTAATGTGAAACTTTGGTGAGGAATCGTCGAACTGTAAGAAACGAAACCTTTTCACCCATACAAGGGCCATTTTAATCACCGGTTTATCTACTAGCCATTAAGAATCCGCAAAGGCGAAACGTTGGTTGAAATAAAAGTTCTTTTATAACTACCTGATGAGTAAAGGTCGTTTTGGTTTTTCTCTTCTAAACTTAATTATCAAAATGTGTATTTCCCTCCCGTACAAATACTGAAAAACAACAGTAAAGTTATCATAACAAATTTGGTTTAAATAGCGCTGTTTTTTGCACGTGCTACAAATCCAGTTGAAAATTGTTCTGTATCCTTATTGAACTTTTCTTGTGCGTGCAGTCAAGACATTTATGTTGTTGCTATAACAACGCACCTGTTCGTGTTTCTTAAGTATTAAAGACAAGTGTGAAACTGGCTGTTTTAGCTGGTATTATTTCGCATCACTTTATTACTGTTTTACGCCATATAATAATATTTGGTTTGTGATATTCATGGACCGTTATTAGAATAAATGTACTTATGATGCTATAAGAGCTTTGTCAATAGTTTTTGAGTAGTTTATCACACTTAATGTGATTCAAACCATTAGAGTCATTGTTCATGAAAATGGAATGGATGATACACCCCTTTCATTTTAGGTGGGGATATGGTTCATACAATCACCCCCCCCCACCTACACTTTGGTCTGTTGAATTGGTTTATTGCATCACAGGTCTACAAATTGTGTGTTTGTTCTTGTGATTCTCGTGTTTTTACCAATCGAATTACATAATTAGGCCTAGATGTAGGCTTTTTCAGTAGCCGAAATGTACATCTTTAATATAGGCGTGCTTCTAAGCTTTTCGATCTAACCGATAGTTCGTAAGTATCAGTCAGTAGGCCTAAGTATACATGCAAGTTTCGTGGCAACAAGATTACTCTGTGACTGCATGTTTACAGCTTTCAGGTTCACGTAATCAGAGATTATCAATTTGCAAATTGAACAGTCCACGTAAGTGGTTGCAAAAATCATCCCCCCATCGAGTGTAAAAAATCTACGCTCCTGTAAACAATGCATAAACCAATACTGTCTCTACTGTATCCTAGCTGGCTTGGTGAGTTCTAGTATTAAACAACAAAATTAGATTCGGTATTGGATATCTCAGGTGTAGTGCAACTGAAATATTACCAATCTCGGATTAAAACCAGGTTGAAACCCAGGGCCTCACACTAACTAGGGGTCATCATGCTATGATTATAAATGTATTGCACTCAAAAGGTTTATCTCGAGGGTGCCTCTATATATTAGAAAGCCAAGGGTCAATGAAACCCTTAATCCAGTCATGAATATTATAATATATTATTTGTTTATTTCACTCAAAAATTCTATAATCTATTAATAAAAGCCTACGACACATAGAAACGAATAATAATAATGTAGATATTTTAAACTTATTTCCAAAAATGTCATTTAATGTCTTAAAAACAATGTTTATGGAGTAGGATTGTATATTCATTAGTGTAATGTTGCAACTATCGAGCACCAGTCATAAGTTTTATAACTTACTTTGAATCTTTGACTAAAATCCACCAAAGAAGCCAGTTTTAAGTAATAATAATTTGAATGCTGAATATTAAGATGGCGTGTTAAACCGATTTTCAACTAAGGAAACAAGAACCCGATACAGTTGAATAAACCCTTCGTTACATTCTGTATAAAGATCAGTTCTCTCGCATCTAAACTATTCAGTTCTTTTGTTTTCACAACGTTATCCAACCAATAGATTTGAAAGATAAAAGAAATCAAATAATGAGGATGGCACCCCTAACACTGACACAGTGCAAACTGTCATCAGTAGAAGAATGGATTTATGTTTGATACCTCTGTCAATTGTATGACGTCATAAGATGGGTTACGTTAGTAACATACACAGGATTTGTGAACCTTTCAGTAGGTTTCACATAAAGACATCTTGTTAACCACTTCATGACCTTCATGCTCCATCATAGTTCTTGTGATATCCTAAACCAGGACAATGTCTGATGGAAATATATTCCGGAAGGTGAGTCAATTTGTCTCTAATATTTCTGCCCTCAGGATTGTTGGTTTGTTTTTCGAATTTTGCACAAAGCTACACGAGGGCTATCTGCGCTAACCGTCTCTAATTTAGCAGTGTAAGACTAGAGGGAAGGCAGCTAGTCATCACCAACCACTTGGGCTACTCTTTTACCAACGAATAGTGGGATTGATCGTCACTTTATCACTTTATAACGCCCTCACGGCTGAAAGGACGAGCATGTTTTGTGCGACGAGGTTTCGAACCCGCAACCCTCAGATTACGAGTCGAACGCCTTAACTCACCTGGCCATGCCGGGCCTCTGCCCTCAGGAAGCCATAAGGCTTGAACGTTCACTGTATTGATTCTTTTAATTATTATAACGAAGCTGCTACCAAAATGATTAGACTCAGCGATGTTGCACTGAACGTAATCTTTATCTCTGGCTCTACTAACACAAATTCCTCGATCGCTGACAGAGACACTTGACACTTGTGCGGAGAGTACTGGTCGTTCTGATGATCGCCTAAATTTCATATAACGTGTGTAGTGGTATGAGAGTAACTTCGGAGCTTTGAACCTGTTGAACCTATAGTCACGTTCGTAGTGTTATCGATTGGTAACTAATAATCATGTGAAACAGACTTGTAACCTTGTCCTCAACCTTTCCATTACAGCTCAACTCAACGTGTGCTTATATGTGACTTGTTTGTCTCTTGGTGTGTTTGTATGTGACTTGTTTGTCTCTTGGTGTGTTTAATATATCATTGGTCTGTATAGTTAAAAAATGTCGAACTGGATGTGCTTCATTAGACCATTTAAAATAATAATTCTAATGGTACTAACAACAACGATTCAGTAAAATCATCTGAATAAGTACCTCCATTTACGTTCTTTTTTTTTAATTAAAAGTGTTCCGAAATGGTTGGATTTGTTCTGGTGGATGAATCTTAAACTTGTAAATGTATTTTCGGTAAATTTCAATAACATGTGTTGATAATAAAAATAAAGCTATTGATAAACTTTCAACAATTTGTGTAAATAGCGAGAATAATGTGTTTTCTGTAAATATTTAACAATATGTGTCAGTAATAAAAATAAGGCCCTGACATGGCCAGGTGGTTAAGGCACTCAACTCGTAAGCTGAGGGTCGAGGGTTGGAATCCCCATAACATCAAACATACTCGCCCTTTCAGCCGTGGGGGCATTATAGTGTGACGGTCAATCTCACTATTCTTAGTAAAAGATTTGGCGGGAGAGTGGTGATGACTAGCTTCCTTCACTGTATCTTACACTACTAAATTATGAACGGCTAGCAAAGATAGCCCTTGAGTAGCTTTGCGCGAAATTAAAAAAAAATAACAAATAACAATAGTCATTTGGAAGGCCATTAGACCTGCAGACTTTTCTGGAATTATCTGGCAGTTCTACATCAACGTACTCGTACATGACATTCAATAATGTTTATCATCCATGAGAAAAAAATATTTTATCGAAATTTTAGTTGTTCACAACAACAAAAATCATCTCGAAGCCACCAATAAAGATGGTAATATATTTATTAAGATATGAAGAACCAGAGCTCAAAGATCGACTCTTTTTATCAACTGATTTACATATTAACATTGCTTTAAAAACTCTTCCTCATCTGGTGGTACAGTGCTAAGTTTACTGGCTTGCATCGATGAAATCCAATTCCCGCTGCAGCCAGGTAGAAAGTCAAAGTGGCTTTGATCTAAGATAAACGTTTAAAATCGTGTTTCTAATAATACCTTTAAAGCAGTAATCTGATAAGAAGTGATAAAACGTAACTTCCAATAAGCTTGCTGATAATTATAGTTGTGAAACGAGTGTTAAATAAGATTCTTTGTTTTGAAGCTAAAACCGTTTTCAGGGCAAAATATTTGGCATAACATCAGGAAAAGTTGTCAGTGCTGATGTACAACAGTTAATGTATTTAACCAACTCGTAAAGGTGAACATGGAAGGTAGAAACAGCTTACAACAGTTTAAACAGAGAGAGAAAAAGAAAGGTTTGGAGGAGTTTCTTCCACCTCTCTCTGTCTCTAAAATGTAACACATGGCGCACAGAGAGAAAAAGAAAGGTTTGAGGAGTTCCCTTCCACCTCTCTCTCTCTCTGAAATGTAACACATGGCGCACAGAGAGAAAAAGAAAGGATTGAGGAGTTCCCTTCACTTCTCTCTGTCTCTAAAATGTAACACATGGCGCACAGAGAGAAACAGAAAGGTTTGGAGAAGTTCCCTTCCACCTCTCTCTGTCTCTGAAATATAACACATGGCGCACAGAGAGAGAAAAAGAAAGGTTTGGAGGAGTTTCCTTCCACCTCTCTCTGTCTCTGAAATGTAACACATGGCGCACAGAGAAAAAAAGAAAGGTTTGGAGGAGTTCCCTTCCACCTGTCTCTGTCTCTAAAATGTAACACATGGCGCACAGAGAGAAAAAAGAAAGGTTTGGAGGAGTTCCTCCACCCCTCTCTGTCTCTAAAATGTAACACATGGCGCACAGAGAGAAAAAGAAAGGTTTGGAGGAGTTCCCTTCCACCTCTCTCTGTCTCTGAAATGTAACACATGGCGCACAGAGAGAAAAAGAAAGGTTTGGAGGAGTTTCCTTCCACCTCTCTCTGTCTCTAAAATGTAACACATGGCGCACAGAGAGAAAAAGAAAGGTTTGGAGGAGTTCCCTTCCACCTCTCTCTGTCTCTAAAATGTAACACATGGCGCACAGAGAGAAAAAGAAAGGTTTGGAGGAGTTTCCTTCCACCTCTCTCTGTCTCTAAAATGTAACACATGGCGCACAGAGAGAAAAAGAAAGGTTTGAAGGAGTTCCCTTCCACCTCTCTCTGTCTCTGAAATGTAAACCTTACGGCAAAATTTATAATTGTTTTCGTGATTAAATTTGTACTTAAAACGAAAAATATTGGAGTCTTATGATATTTATAATTGGCTTTATGAATAAATTTGTACTTTAAACAAGAAATACTGCACTCATCTGATATTTGTAATTGGTTTTCTGATTAAATTTGTACTTAAAACAAGAAATACTGGACTTATCTGATATTTATAATTGGTTTTGTGATTAAATTTGTACTTAAAACAAGAAATACTGGACTCATCTGATATTTATATAATTAGTTCTTTTTTATCACTTACAGAAAGAGCTTACATATTCTGAATTCTAGAACACTGTTTCACACGTAGCTTAACGTTATACAGTTACAAAGTCTGAGGTTTTTTCACTTTGTGTTTATCTAGACATTGTGACAATAAAGTTAGTAAAACCACAACTTTACTTCTCCAGATAATAATAAAGGAGAATTTATTTGAGGAAAAATGTCAAATTTTCGGTTTCATTAACTACAAGAGGTGTTGTCAACGTATAATTTTAAACGGTTGAAATAAAACTTTCATTTGTTATTAACTAAAGTGTAAAGGTAATAATTTTCTGATTTTATTACCATAAAGGCTCTGGCATGGCCATGTGGTTAGGGTGCTCTGCTCGTAATCCGCGTAACACCAAACATGCTCATCATATACGAAAGTTTCTCAGTGTTTTATAAAACTCAAGCGTTTTATATTCTGATCGTTTTATATCGCAAGAAACGCACATCAAAGCGGATGTGTTTGTTTTACATCACCACTTGAATCCAAAAGTCCACATAATCACATTTTTTTAAATGAATCTAATGAATTAAACTAAGAATTTCCTAACCCATAAAGACAATTACATCGCTGCACGTGCAGCGTTTCTTCGTGGACCAATTTTTAAAAGTATTTTTAGCTCCAATCCTCTTTCGTCATGTAATTCAATTTCATTTTTCCATTATTTTCAAAAACTTCGTCATTTAAGATCGAAGAACATCACTCTCGAAACTACATGTGTTGTTGTTTTATATTCGGTACGCGGGTTTCTACCTCTCACGAAGAACAAGTCCATTAACTTTACAGGTGGGCGTTTTATAAAGACAGTGTTTTGAAAGCGTATGTTCTAATTAAAATTTAGTTTCAAATCTCATATTTCAGCTCCTCTCAAAACTTTCCACCAACTTCTGTAGCATCTAAAAATAGTCCCAGGTTTTATTCGGTTTATACAAATATGTAAGTATTTTCGTTTAGATTGATTAAATTTCTGAATACGATTTCCAATGGAAAACGAAACATGAACCTTTATTTCTTATTGAAACGAAGACAAACCTTATTTGTGTAGAAACAGATCGTCATGGATATTAAGGTTATTGCTGTTTCAAATTATAGGAAAAGTATATATTTTAAATTATTTTAGATGAATTGCAGTGTTAAAAGACGTTAGCAAAATTTTACATCGTAATACTGGTGTGTGTGATGTGTAGCACAAAGCTGCACAGAGAGTTACGTACCTTGTGGGTGTTAAACCCAGAATTTTAGCGTTATTTGATCCCAAGGTTACAGTCACCAGAACCCTTCTCCTGACCTACACTTTAAGGGATTGGCTGTCACTTTCTCTAATGTATCCACAGCTTTCAAAAATCATTAAATATTTTGTAAATTCGAATGGATTCGAATCTGGATTGGTGGCTCAGAATTCAGAGTTATAGCAAAGAACAAAGTCCTTGTAAAATTAAAAGGTTTGTGAGAAGTGTTCTCCTGAAACCATTCTTATTGGAACAGTATGTAACCATTGAAACGGTTTGTTTGTTTATTGAATTTCGCGCAAAGCTAAACGATGGCTATCTGCGCTAACCGTCCCTAATTTAGCAGTGTAAGACTAGAGGGAAGACAGCTAGTCATCACCACCTACCGCCAACTCATGGGCTACTCTTTTATCAACGAATAGTGGGATTGACCTTCACATTATAACACCCACACGGATGAAAGGGCCAGCATGTTTGATGCGACCCTCAGATTACGAGTCGAACGTCTTAACCCACCTGGCCATGCCGGGCCCCATTGAAATGGACACATTAAATTACTTTCGAATATAATGAACAAACAACTTTATGATAAATTCGTGATTGCACCTTAATAAAGTTACATTTTGCACAATAGGCTAGATAAATTATTTATAACTCTAAATTCAAATTATTTGATTGTTTAAGTATTCTTGTGTGCGATGTTGTAGATTAAAACATTTCTTTTTAAAATGTATGATTTTCCTTCAAGCGCACAGCTACGTTGTGACCACTGCATGGACTGAACACAAATCTTAACAATATAAATTTTCCGCTGAGCCACTATGAGTCAGTTCCAAAGAAAACGAAATTCACTGGCGTAACATACTTACTGTGGTCAATTATCGTCATGGTTAAGCTAATTAATAATTAGTTGATAATGTACTCCCACATATGAACAAGCTAGTGTATGTTGGGCTGAAGACAGAAGGATCTGAGATTCGAAAAGTGACGTTGCTGAACGTATTCTGTGCTTTAAGCTCTTGGCGTGTTGTAAAAGTGGCAGGTGTATCTGCTTTTGGGTGACAGCTATAGATGGTGGGCTGCCTTATCTGTAACAAGTACTTGGAAATTATGGACACCCATATCATAATCTTAAGGTGCATTCAAGTTACAAATTATTTTTCTCATTTGTTTCGGTCTGTAACTCGATAATGTTTAGTTGTTGCTGTATTTTTTGTGCGTTTGTTTGTCTCAAGAAAATAAATGCTTATTTCTCTAACCAATGGTAAGATATTTCATTGTTTGTTTTTATAATATATATTTTTTTCAATACGAGACTTATTTTAATTCTGTGTCCTTTGTGTAGGTTTTAAAATTAGTCACGTGCCGTCTATAAAAGTGGTGTTTTATCCGATAATTTTACACAAGTGGTTAGTGTTACTAATTATGATTAATAACGGTTATACTGATGATGGCTGATTTAGCGATTTAGTTCAGATATTTAAAGCTTCAGCCCGAAATCATCGACTTCTTTCCCATCTTTTACTTGTGTTGGAATTTTTGCACAGAACTATATTGCAATGAATAATGTTATGTTCTAACTTGTTATAGTTTTTTTTTTGTTTATATTAAGTACAAAGCTACACTATGGACTACCTGTCTACTACGCTATCGAAATCTAGTTTATAACGTTGTAAATCCACAGACTTTCCGCTTTGCCACTAGGGGGCACTTGTTATACAGTATTCGTTGCAATGTGTAATGTTGTGTTTAAAACTGTTCTAGTATTGATTGTCAAAACTGACCATGAGTTGAAATCACTCATTTTTTAAGTAAAATAGGAAGGAACGTCCAGCAGTAATTAACATCCAGTATTGGTGGGATTTTTCTTTTTTAATTTTTTGTTTGTATCTCGAGCAATTAGGTACATTGTAACAAACACGTAAACATTATAGACCTATAAGTAACTTGTTGTGCTAGTAATATTAAAATGTATCACAAAGTTACAAAATGAGTTACCTGTGCTCTGCCCACCACGGGTATCAAAACCCCATTTTTGGCAAGTAAGTCCGCAGACATACTGTTGTTCCACTGGTGAGAGGGAGACACTGTGGTGTATGAGAACATAATAATAACCAAGATAAAAACAATTTCTTCTGCCCCGGAGTGTAAACCTCGGACACTAACAAATTTATATTGTTAAAACAAAACAAAGCAGATCCTGCCACACTTGCTTGGTGACGTAGGAACTTCTACCTCAAAAGAAATGTTTTTTTAGTAAAAACAAACAATATTTCGAACTGCTACAAAAATACTTCCGTGACAAGGACAAACAGAAACCTGTGTAACTTCTAATCTACCCTTGTCTTGGATGTATTGATCAAACCAACAGTGATGTCTTGGATGTATTGATCAAACCAACAGTGATGTCTTGGATGTATTGATCAAACCAACAGTGATGTCTTGGATGTATTGATCAAACCAACAGTGATTTTGACTTGTGTCTACTTCGGATACAAAATGAATATTTTTTCTTAAATGTATATACCGATTTAAAAAAAACACAAACTGAACAGTACTACGAAAAAAACAACGTTTTGTAGAGCTTGAATAAAGTGTGGCAGAGTTTTAAAATATTCACGAAATTGAGATATTTGTGTTTAATATCTGATGTCTAGAAAAAATCATTTGTTAAAAATTTTGGGACGTTAAAAGAAATTATAAAAGTATGGTATTAGATAAAGATAGACATTTAGAGTGAGTTTACCTTACATTATAAACTTTGATACTGAGTGAAAAATTCGTCATGTGTAGGTTTATATCGCTAAAACTGGGTTTCGATACCCGTGGTGAGTATATCACAGATAGACTATTGTGTAGCTTTATGTTTAACAACGAAAAAATATATTTGTGTTATTATAAGACAGAAAATATCAGTTCCATTTGATTTTGATTTTTCAGTATATAGCCCATAATAACCAGTTTGCTGAAGAGATGTTGACAGTATATAACCCATAATAACCAGTTTGCTGAAGAGATGTTGACAGTATATAACCCATAATAACCAGTTTGCTGAAGAGATGTTGACAGTATATAACCCATAATAACCAGTTTGCTGAATAGGTGTTGACAGTATATAACCTATAATAACCAGTTTGTTGAAGAGATGTTGACAGTATATAACCCATAATAACCAGTTTGCTGAAGAGATGTTGACAGTGTAGAACACATAATAACCAGTTTGCTGAAGAGATGTTGACAGTATATAACCCATAATAACCAGTTTGCTGAAGAGATGTTGACAGTATATAACCCATAATAACCAGTTTGCTGAAGAGGTGTTGACAGTATATAACCCATAATAACCAGTTTGCTGAGGAGATGTTGACAGTATATAGCCCATGATAACCAGTTTGCTGAAGAGATGTTGACAGTATATAACCCATAATAACCACTTTGCTGAAGAGGTGTTGACAGTATATAACCCATAATAACCACTTTGCTGAAGAGGTGTTGACAGTATATAACCCATAATAACCAGTTTGCTGAAGAGGTGTTGACAGTATATAACCCATAATAACCAGTTTGCTGAGGAGATGTTGACAGTATATAGCCCATGATAACCAGTTTGCTGAAGAGGTGTTGACAGTATATAACCCATAATAACCAGTTTGCTGAAGAGATGTTGACAGTATATAACCCATAATAACCAGTTTGCTGAAGAGATGTTGACAGTATATAACCCATAATAACCAGTTTGCTGAAGAGATGTTGACAGTATATAACCCATAATAACCAGAAGAGATGTTGACAGTATATAACCCATAATAACCAGTTTGCTGAAGAGATGTTGACACTATATAGCCCATAATAACCAGAAGAGATGTTGACAGTATATAGCCCATGATAACCAGTTTGCTGAAGAAATGTTGATTTTTATATATTAACAAATTTGTAACAAAACATTTTGTTCCGTGATGACGAGAAAACCCACTTGTAGAGAAAATTATATCTTTATAAATGACTGGTGTGGGTAGAGAAACGAAAAACGGTTCGACCTTCTTCGGTCATCGTCAGGTTCACAAAGAAAGAAAGGGTTACTGACCGGTAGCTGACCACATGTTTGAAGGTGGTTGTGAAATTGAATTAGGAATGTAGAGGGCGTACTTAGATGTTTGATTATATTTATTAATACAGATATAAAGGTGTTACTTTGTATTGGTTTATTTTGAGCTTGAGTTGTTGTATAAGTAAGGCTTCTTTAATTTTCCTACACTCAATAACACAACCACCTTGAAACGTGTGGTCAGCTACCGGTCAGTAACCCTTTCTTTCTTTGTGAACCTGACGATGACTTAAGAAAGTCGAAACGTTGTTCGCTCCTCTACATAGTGTTTTCTCTACTCATACCAGCAAGTTTTAGATATATTTTTTTTAGAATCGATCAATACTGACAAAATACTTGTGATAGTTCAGTCGTTACTAAAGGTATTTTGGTTGTACAACCTATTACTGAAGGTATTATGGTTGTATAATGCTGTTACTGAAGGTATTATGGTTGTACACATGCTATTACTGAAGATATTATGGTTGTATACATACTGTGACTGAAAGTATTATGGTTGTATAAATGCTCTTAATGAAGGTATTTTGGTTGTATGCATGCTGTTACATTACACAACTCATAGTTTCCAGAAAGTTCTAGTCCCCAATTGGGCAATATATATGTACATATATATCGTCGACCAAGTGAGTTGCAAGTGAAGTGAATTCTGATAAAGATTAGTTAGTAAAAATGTAATTAGTATATATGTTTATTAGTTTAGCCGTAGCAGGTAATATTCTAAAACGAGTTTCACTGTTTAAAAACAAAATAAGGCAAAACAATTTGTCTTGTCGAAGGTTACTTCCAATCAATTTCCTCGTGTGACAACAAGCAGACGGTTATTTAGAAGTAGGCCAACATGAAGAAAGGCAGATATTTATCGCAAGTAGGCCTAAATTCTAAAAGCAGACGATTATTGAAAGTTCAGAATGCAAATGCGGTAGCTTAATAAAACAGCATAAGTGAATTACAGACCGACATTTTTGTGATGAAAAGAAAAGAGAGAGAGAAGAAAATGAATAAATTGATTATGTTTCACATAAAATAGAGAAATATAGTACAACTTGTTAAGTGAATTCTAAAGTAACTGAATAGGCTCAGTGAGCTTTTGACAAGAAGAAAAGAACTGTATAGTATTTAAGATGCAACTATGATATACATAGTATAAGGAATATTTTGTACGTACGTTTAACCTGTTTTGAATACATTATTTGAAAAACAGGTGGAGTGCGTCCTGTTTGTTTATCTTTCTAAATGTATCGCCAACAAACCACAAACATCTAAAGGAGTCATCAGTCAAACACACCAATATATTTAACGTATTATATACACTGTTGTGAAAGGTGTTATTTTGTAAAGTCAGCCAGAAGTTCTGATGACAGTCTCCGTTAACATTCTACATGTAGAGACACGTTTCAAGGAACTGAAGAACTCAGAACTGGACAATAAACTGGTAAATATATGAAGTCAATTTCATAAAATCAGCTGATAATAAGTTATATAATAAATCAATATGCAAGAATTGTGCACAAAGAAATATTGTAATACTTACAGCAGGATATCAAACTACGTAAAACAAAAGATATCTGGAATTTTTTACAGTTAGCTTTTCTAAGATAATATATGTTGTTCGCCTTCAGTTCATGGCCAGGTGACTGGAGTGCTCCACTCCCAATTTGTGAGTCGTAGGTTCGAATCACCGAAGGGGTATTATAATGTGATCATCAATCCCACACTTGGTTGGTAAAACAGAAATCTGAGAGCTGACCACCTTTTCTCTAGTCTTACACTGCTAAATTAACCCTCGTAAAGTTTTGCGCGAAATTCATAACAAACATTCAAGTGTCAGTATCTAAAGTACCCCAACAATCGTAACTGCAACAGTACTATAAATAACATATTGAGTATCTGACCCACAGAATGGCTTTATGAATTTCGTTTCTAACTGTGTGCATATCGATACGGCAAGTAGTTGTGGCTGCGAACATGTGATTCAGTCTCAATGCAGGTACGTTACGACTGTTTCGAGTCAGAATCGGCGAAGAGCGCTTGTATGCTGGTACTATGGATGATGGGTTACCTTGTTCTATTGGTTTGGAAGTAGCTCCACGTTCTGTGTTGCATTTATACTTAACTGGTACATTGAATAATTAAATGTTATGATTGGTTTGGATACTTACAGTAAGCTACAGCAAGTGTTTGAGTTCTATTATATAACTCGCACTGATTTTCCAATACACGTTTTAATGTTTATTATCTTTTTGTAATAAGTGGCTTTCCAATAGTTTCGTAGTTTTAGTAGAAAGCTTTATTAAGATTTTAGTTTTAGTGAACTACTCCTAATCTTTAGAAAACGAACAAAAATCATTGCAGTGTATAAATATAGGATACAAAACGACATGACGGTTTATCTGAAATTACAAAGAATTCTTAAAATATTCTCATAAAGGTAATTTTGCTGAGACGACGTCACATAATTATTTGATCTGGAATGACCTGTTAGTAGGCAGGACGCTTGAGTTCAATTTGTGTGTCACTGGTTCAAACCCAGGCTCACTCCTTTAGCATTGGAGACGTTGTAACATAACAGCCAATCCACTATTATTTAGCAAAAGAGTAACCCAAGCCCAAGGGTTAAGAGTGGGTGATGTTGACTAGCACCGTTCCCTCTAGTCTTAGACTGCTAAATTAGGGATAGATAGTGCAGATAGCCCTCGCATAGCTTTGCACGAAATTCATAACATGCTAAACTAAATATAATTATTTTCCCTTGCCATGATTTCGACGTTTTTTGGTTTCATAAGGCTATATCTGAACCGTTATTCTGACTTTTCCTGGTTTCATAAGGCTGTATCTGAACTGTTATTTCGTCTTTTTTCTGGTTTCATAAGGCTGTATCTGAACCGTTATTTCGACTTTTTCTGGTTTCATAAGGCTGTATCTGAACCGTTATTTCGACTTTTTCTGGTTTCATAAGGCTGTATCTGAACCGTTATTCTTACTTTTTTTGGTTTCATAAGGTTGTATCTAAACCGTTATTTCGACTTTTTCTGGTTTCATAAGGCTGTATCTGAACCGTTATTTTGACATTTTCTGGTTTCATAAGGCTGTATTTGAACCGTTATTTCGACGTTTTCTGGTTTCATAAGGCTGTATCTGAACCGTTATTTCGACTTTTCTGGTTTCATAAGGCTGTATCTGAACCGTTATTTCGACTTTTTCTGGTTTCATAAGGCTGTATCTGAACCGTTATTCTTACTTTTTTGGTTTCATAAGGTTGTATCTAAACCGTTATTTCGACTTTTTCTGGTTTCATAAGGCTGTATCTGAACCGTTATTTTGACATTTTCTGGTTTCATAAGGCTGTATTTGAACCGTTATTTCGACGTTTTCTGGTTTCATAAGGCTGTATCTGAACCGTTATTTCGACTTTTTCTAGTTTCATAAAGCTGTATATGAACCGTTATTTAGACTTTTTCTGGTTTCATAAGGCTGTATTTGAACCGTTATTTCGACGTTTTCTGGTTTCATAAGGCTGCATCTGAACCGTTATTTCGACTTTTTCTAGTTTCATAAAGCTGTATATGAACCGTTATTTCGACTTTTTCTGGTTTCATAAAACTGTATCTGAACCGTTATTTCGACTTTTTCTGGTTTCATAAGGCTGTGTCTGAACTGTTATTTTGTTGATGTTTCCATTTTGTTATTACTTTCGTTTAATGTAGTTTGTTTGTTTTGAATTTCGCCCAAAGCTACACAAGGGCTATCTGCGCTAGTCGTCCAAGTAAAAAGTTCGATTAAGCAGTACAATATTGTAAAGTGATTTCGAATAAAAAAGTCTATACGCAACCTTGGCTCCTCAGAGAACAGTATTTTTCACAGCATGACGTTTGTAGTGTTTTATCGAGACATTTACGAGAATGGGCCCGGCATGCCCAGGTGGTTAAAGCACTCGACTTGTAATCTGAGGGTCGCGGGCTCGAATCCCCGTCACACCAAACATGCTCGCCCTTTCAGTCGTTGGAGAGTTATTATGTGACGGTCAATCCCACTATTCGTTGGTAAAAGACGGCTAGCGCAGATAGCCCTCGTGTAGCTTTTCGCGAAATTCAAAACAAAACAAAACTTTACGAGAATGTTTCAGACACAACGAAATGTCTGCGGAATTACACCGCTAAAAACCGGGTTTCGATACCTGTGGTGGGCAAAGCACAAATAGCCCTTTATGTAGCTCAGTTCTTAATTACAACCAATTAACATTTCTGTAATTATTGTCACGTTTTTATCTTATCTAGCCGAGAATGTTCATATTTTATACCCTTCACCAATCGCTCAGCGAAAAGTCTTATAATGCAAAAAACAACGGATTTTGATATCCGTTGTAAACACGACACAGTTACCCTATTGCACATCTTTATGTTTAACAACATAGACGCAAACAAAAAATAATTTATATTGAAATTGTGGTCTGAAGATACTTTAGTTAGATATCATTACTTCTATATTGTCATCAGCATAAACTGAAATAACTCTTGCGTTTTACGACTCATTTCAAAGCTTCCCAATTTACCTAGAATTTTCTGACAGATCCGTATCAGTCACGAAAAGGGCACATTGAAATTTTACAGCTGTTAGACGTAATAAAGACAATCAAAGAAAATGTTTAGACAAAAACACTTATTTTAAACTAAAATTTCTTTTGCTTTAGCAACGGTTCCTAACCTGCAGTAATTTGTTCCAGGACATTGCTGTATTTAAATAAACATGTTTGGAACGGTTATACGTATATACAATGTGATATATATATATATATAAAGGTTGTTTTTTTTTCGTAATACAGTTTCACAGCTAAAATATAATGACTGATTTGGCCTTGTGTGCTTGACCTACTTAAAGATAGAAACTAATCCTAACAGCGAGATACTTGTATCCTGGTAGAAAACCACGCCCTCTATAAGCATTCTGTAATTCGTTAGTGAAAACACAAAACAAAAATATAAACGTTAGATTAGTCTAGTGGTGTCATAAATGCTAATTTACTACTATTTAATAAGTTTATTACAAGTAAAGGGTCTTACGTAATAAGTTTATTACAAGTAAAGTGTCTTACCTAATAAGTTTATTACAAGTAAAAGGTCTTACGTAATAAGTTTATTACAAGTAAAGGGTTTTTCCTGACGTAATATTTGTTTATTTATGTCTGTATACATTTTTCAAAGCACAATCAAAAGACTTAAAAAAACAGTTATTTATTCTACACATTTCAGCTAGGTTTGTGTATGTTAACGTCCAAAATAGAAATATATAAGACAAGTGCTTTTAAGGCTTCTTAAATATATAAGACAAGTGCTTTTAAGGCTTCTTAAATATATAAGACAAGTGCTTTTAAGGCTTCTTAACTATATAAGACGAGTGCTTTTAAGGCTTCTTAAATATATAAGACAAGTGCTTTTAAGGCTTCTTAAATATATAAGACAAGTGCTTTTAAGGCTTCTTAACTATATAAGACAAGTGCTTTTAAGGCTTCTTAAATATATAAGACAAGTGCTTTTAAGGCTTCTTAACTATATAAGACGAGTGCTTTTAAGGCTTCTTAAATATATAAGACAAGTGCTTTTAAGGCTTCTTAACTATATAAGACGAGTGCTTTTAAGGCTTCTTAAATATATAAGACGAGTGCTTTTAAGGCTTCTTAACTATATAAGACGAGTGCTTTTAAGGCTTCTTAAATATATAAGACGAGTGCTTTTAATTATTATTCTTCACCAAAAACAATGTCGAATTCTTTATTGTTAAAACACTAATGCACTTTAATCCCCAGAATATTTTAATAATTCATCAGTGAGTCTGTTTGTGTGAAGTGGTTTTTGGGGCCAAAAAAACATGTTTCCCAGATGTGTCATATCTGAAGATTCCTATGCAATTTTTGTATCAATACTGTAACATGTAGCCCTTGGATACGAACCTGAAATATCATAGATTGCTCATTTAAAGAAAAAAATGATACAAAGTGTTCAAATACGAGTAAAAAATAATAACAGCCATTTTGAAACTTTTTAAAGCCTAAAACCGTTATTGGGTCCGTCATGGCCAGGTGGTTAAGGCACTTGACTCGTAATCCGAGGATCGCGATTTCGAATCCCCGCCACACCAACTATGCTCGCACTTTCAGCCATGGAGGCGTTATAATGTTATGGTCAATCCCACTATTCTTTGGTAAAAAAGTAGTCCAAGTGCTGGTGGTGGGTGGTGATGACTAGTCTTATGTTGCTAAGTTACGGACGGCTAGCGCAGATAGCCCTCGAGTAGATTTATGTGAAATTCAAAACAAAAGTCAGCTAGTCATCACCACCCATCACCAACACTTGGACTACTCTTTTACCAACGAATAGTGGTATTGACCGTCACATTATAACGCCCCCACGGCTGAAAGTGCGAGCATTTTTGGTACGACGGGGAGGTTTAAAAATAAAACTGTTTGTGGCGAAGGTATAATTATAATTTAGTGTTCACTTTGTTCATCAACAAACTCCCATGGTTACCAAAACTGGAATTCACGGAAGCACGTTTTCTTAAACCTTATTTTAAATTGTTTAAACTAAGTGACACGTGTCTACAAGTATGTACCGCTTTTTACGTTATATAATATAGTTCTATCTAAACGTTTCATCGTAGTTACATAGCCACAGTAAACACTATTATCTGTAGGAATTGAGCCATAAAACAATTCTTATATGTTAGCATGGTAGTAAAAGAAGTGTTAAGCATATGTTATGTTGTATAAACACCTTTAGGGTTAGCTGAGTAACACCATTTGGAGAAAGTTAAATTGGTTCTAAATATGTATTCAATCTTAACGCCATTTTCTTTTCGCCAAGAATTTTTACACTCTCGTAACTAACTCTGACAGTAGCGACAGAAGACGTTCGGTGATGGGGATTCGAACCCATGACCCGCAGATTAGAAGTCAAGCACTCTAATTCGCCACACCTTTATTATCTTTACGTATCTGTGAAGGTTTTAAACCACATATAATTTCTATTAATATAAAATAATATTAATACAAAAATGTGAAAGTAGAACACAGCTATTTATAATGTTCAAGACAGAGATGTTCACTCCAAAAACCCTCAATTAATAAAACATACACTAGAACAGGAGTTTTTAAAAGTAATCCACGCATACGTTTACTTACTCTTACCTGTTTGTTTAACACATCTGTAATTTTTACTGCTGTTCGTAAATCTTGGTGTAAATCTCGGGGGACAAGTTGTAAAATAAGATAAAACTTTATAATTAAACTGGTCAATCTTATAGCTAAAATGATTTATCTTAAGTCTAAGAAAAGCGTCATAGGCATTAAACCTTTCGTAGTTTGTTATAAATGTGTCGGAATTTCAAACTTCAAAATTATGGGATATATAACTTTTATACGTAAGAATATGATAAAGCAGTATATTTGAATGAAACTGTAGTCCTTCGAAATTATTAGCCTATGCTACAAGCATAGACTTAGATATGTTATAAGTAAGTTGTAGCATCAATTAGCACATGAGTCCTGTTCCGTTATTTTAAATAAAGAACAGGATATACCTCGGTGATGAAAGTCAGTTCTATCATGAATTAGCCCATGAGTCCTGTTCCGTTATTTTAGATAAAGAACAGGATATACCTCGGTGATGAGAGTCAGTTCTATCATGAATTAGCCCATGAGTCCTGTTCCATTATTTTAGATAAAGAGCAGGATATACCTCGGTGATAAGAGTCAGTTCTATCATGAATTAGCCCATGAGTCCTGTTCCGTTATTTTAGATAAAGAACAGGATATACCTCGGTGATGAGAGTCAGTTCTATCATGAATTAGCCCATGAGTCCTGTTCCATTATTTTAGATAAAGAACAGGATATATCTCGGTGATAAGAGTCAGTTCTATCATGAATTAGCCCATGAGTCCTGTTCCATTATTTTAGATAAAGAACAGGATATACCTCGGTGATAAGAGTCAGTTCTATCATGAATTAGCCCATGAGTCCTGTTCCATTATTTTAGATAAAGAGCAGGATATACCTCGGTGATGAGAGTCAGTTCTATCATGAATTAGCCCATGAGTCCTGTTCCGTTATTTTAAATAAAGAACAGGATATACCTCGGTGATGAGAGTCAGTTCTATCATGAATTAGCCCATGAGTCCTGTTCCGTTATTTTAGATAAAGAACAGGATATACCTCGGTGATGAGAGTCAGTTCTATCATGAATTAGCCCATGAGTCATGTTCCATTATTTTAGATAAAGAGCAGGATATACCTCGGTGATAAGAGTCAGTTCTATCATGAATTAGCCCATGAGTCCTGTTCCGTTATTTTAGATAAAGAACAGGATATACCTCGGTGATGAGAGTCAGTTCTATCATGAATTAGCCCATGAGTCATGTTCCATTATTTTAGATAAAGAGCAGGATATACCTCGGTGATAAGAGTCAGTTCTATCATGAATTAGCCCATGAGTCCTGTTCCGTTATTTTAGATAAAGAACAGGATATACCTCGGTGATGAGAGTCAGTTCTATCATGAATTAGCCCATGAGTCCTGTTCCGTTATTTTAGATAAAGAACAGGATATACCTCGGTGATGAGAGTCAGTTCTATCATGAATTAGCCCATGGCTTTCTCTCAGTGACTTATAGTAGAAGTTCAAAGTTCAACGGGTTATATTTCACCTATGCCTCTGCAATAATCAAATAACCTTTATAAATATAACAAGACGCCCCATAATATAACCCGTTAATACAACGAAACAGTCACGCGAATTCTGATGGGTTTGTTTTTTTCTTCTGCTAAATTCGGTGTTGTATCCGGTTCCGACCATCTTACAATTCTTTACACGACCCTATCACTAATTTAATTGCAAGTTAGACATTGGCCCACATATCGTTTAGACAAACATACGTGTTCTTGATTTTGGTCTGGTTCCAACCACTTTTCTGAGTCGATTATCGGAAGTTTTCACATGGGAGCTGTAAACTCCCTAATAGTGTACAAGGCCTATGTTTTTATAGGATTTTTGTCTCAGAAGGAAAATTTCAACGAAATAACCTTAAAATGAACCACTTTTACAAATTCGCATAACATGTCATATTTGAACTTAGGGACCCAAGTACTTAGTTAATTCAATCCTTTCGCAAAGCAAGAGAACCCCAGTCGCACCAAACATGCTCGCCCTTTCAGCCGTGGGGACGTTATGATGTGATGGTCAGTCCCACTATTCGTTGGTAGAAGAGTATCCCAAGAGTTGGCGGTGAGTGATGATGACTAGCTGCCTTCCCTCTAGTCTTACACTACAAAATTAGGGACGGATAGCGCAGGTAGCCCTCGAGTAGCTTTGCGCAAAAAACAAAGAAAAACAAGATTTGTGAAATCAGCATCTAATGACGTCATTAGGGATTTAGTGACAAAAATAAGAATAACATTATCTAACGATGATTTTTAAACAATATTTGCTTCCTTGAGGAGTACCCTCAGCTGGTTTATATAAATCTTAGGTTTTTATTTATATTCATATAAAAATAGGTTATGCCAAGCATACCTACAACAGAGATCCCGTATTTGAGATATAGTTAACCCTAATTTACATATTTTGATCATTACGTAATCGTTAAATATGTTTTTGATTTATGAACCAGCTTTGGCAAATATTCAACAGGATATTTTTCTCGATTTGTCATTTCATGTTATAGATTAAAATGCACTGCTGAGATAATAGTTTTGTCCGGTTATTTCCATGAGCTATTTAAATAATAACAGTAAATAAACAAATTATAATTACAGCAAGCAGTGACGTATAGATGGCGACCATTCGGTTGCTTCGTCATACATCTTTGAGGTCTGTTATATTCGTACTTATTACTTAAGAAATATTTGGAGTTCGCGAAACTGTAATAAAACATTAGATTAGTTAAACTTCAAATTTCTTTTTTTTTTCCACAAATTAATAAAACGTGACACATTAGTCTTCACGTAATTAATGTGATTGTAAGAAAAACCTCCATAGAACACACCAGAATTTTATTTTTCTAAGACAAACCAAAGCTATTTTACAAAGGAATAAATACTTCGTTGAAATGTTGAAAATCAAACAATTTCTAGACAAATTTATAAAAGTGTGTGTGTTTGTCTCAGGCCCTACACGGCCAGGCGGGCTAAGGCGTTCGACTCGTAATCTGAGGGTCGCGGGTTCGAATCCCCGTCGCACCAAACATGCTCGCCCTTTCGGCCGTAGGAGCGTTATAATGTGACGGTCAATCCCACTATTTGTTGTTAAAAGAGTAGCCCAAGAGTTGGCGGTGGGTGATGATGACTAGCTGCCTTCCCTCTAGCCTCACAATGTTAAATTAGGGACGGCTAGCGGGTGTTCTAAAGGTGTAAAACAGGATAAAATAGCGCTACAATAAATATTGTATAATCTTTATATCAGACTCACCTTAATTTATTATTCATAGATAATTTTCACGCACGTGTACATTTCTTTGACAAGCAAACGGTTGTCATTTTCCCGTGAGTTAATGTCTCTCCTTAAGACGGACTCAGTTGTCTGTGTTTCTTTGATCTACTGAACAAAACCCAGGTTAAAACGCGTGGTTTCAATCTATTCACTTACACCACTTGACTTAGCTCAAGAATATCTCATGCACTTTGAATTTTGTAAAATTGTCGTTCAACCATGAAACTGCTTTATTCCTCTCTCTCTGAACCGAAAGCGGTCGTTTTGAAATGTGAACTGAAACTACGGTTTCACCTGTTTTTACTTACACTGGTATTACACAATCAAACGTTATAAAAGCTTACGTTATTATGCCAGTTTCGAAATACTTACATAGAAACGTTCTTGAAGATAAAAAGAAGAGCATATTTCCAGATATCTTCGTTCATGCAGAATTTGTGGATTGAAAATTAATGAACGACGTTTTTGATAACCCTAGCGGACAGGGCAAAAACTTTATAGAATTAGGAGCACGTGCAAACGACCTAAACTTATTATCTAACTAAGATCTGCATCCAATTAAATTTCGTTATTCATCTGAAAGAGAAACTGAGAGAGACTTTAGATTTGTTAGGTGTGTGATACGTTACTTTGCATCCTTGTTTACTGGTGACTTTCTTAGTGGCTTTTAATAAAAAGAGGCACTTGCTCAAGTGTTTCTGGCTGAGTCCAGAATCAAACGTTTGATTTTCTTAAAATTTGTTTCTTTCGTCGCAAAAAAAGTACAATGGGTTAATCTACAGGGATCGAACGGGAAATTTCAACGTTATAGACCCCCTCAAACTTATCACAATATTTGTGGCCCTTTATCCTTTATCATATTTTAACACGGATATCTACTTTTCCTTTATGAGCCAAAATTCAACAATTTAACTGGAAAGCAAGGAACAGAGGAAAACACGAGAAACATTCACTTTCTTTACAGAAGTCAAACTAACAAACTGCTTCCATCAGATGGACATGAATCCGTGAACAAGCACTCATGGTCTGAACTATCAGAAACCCCAGGCTTTTAATGTTACATTTTTATTTTACACAAAAGTGAAATCAAAACTGCTGTACGACAACTCACGAATCAGGGTAATATAAACAATACAGATCTTACATCTTATATTACCGTAAACTGTTGTACGACATCTCACGAATCAGTGTATTATAAACAACACAGATCTTACATCTTATATTACTGTAGACTGCTGTACGACATCTCACGAATCAGGGTAATATAAACAATACAGATTTTATATCTTTTATTACCGTAAACTGCTGTACGACATCTCACGAATCAGTGTATTATAAACAACACAGATCTTACATCTTATATTACTGTAGACTGCTGTACGACATCTCACGAATCAGGGTAATATAAACAATACAGATATTACATCTTATATTACCGTAAACTGCTGTACGACATCTCACGAATCAGGGTAATATAAACAATACAGATCTAACATCTTATATTACCGTAGACTGCTGTACGACATCTCACGAATCAGGGTAATATAAACAATACAGATCTTACATCTTATATTACCGTAGACTGCTGTACGACATCTCACGAATCAGGGTAATATAAACAATACAGATCTAACATCTTATATTACCGTAGACTGCTGTACGACATCTCACGAATCACGGTAATATAAACAGCACAGATCTTACATCTTATATTACCGTAAACTGCTGTACGACATCTCACGAATCAGGATAATATAAACAATACAGATATTACATTTTGTATTACCGTAGACTGCTGTATGACATCTCACGAATCAGGGTGATATAAACAATACAGATCTTACATCTTCTGAATTGACAGACAACAGCATCCATCTCCACCTCTTTGCGTTCTCTGCTCAGTTTAGCTATCATTGAAATCTGCCTTTCTTGACATGTGTCACTCTAATACAACACAAATGTTTTTGTTGTATTTTTCAAGTCCTTTTAATGAATTATAGTATTTATAACTCCCTACCCTTGCTGCAACATTGTGCTCTGCACTTTGATAGCGAAGAATTCTGTAGCACAGTGCTTGAACCCTAAAAATATCAATGGCTGTATAACTGTTTGTTTTAGAAAAAAAATCAGCATTAGAATATCTGTTGTGTCCATTGCAGGGAATCAAACCCTGAATTTTATCGTTTCAAGTCGGTTAACTCGCCGCTGCTCCATCGAGAGACAAGCACCAAGAAAAATAGATTTGTCTTGTAGTTGTCTTTAAAGAGGAACAACAATAAAAATCTTAGTTTCTATTTCTCGAGTGTAAGTCACAGTGACATCAGTGACCTCTATTGTTGATACGATGAAATCAATAGTAAGAGAAAAAACTTCGGAAAAAAACATAAAATGCGATGGCTAAAACGAGACAAAAATATAATAAGTTTAAAATATAAGCAATGGAAATATTTAATATTTAATTCTGAATTTCACTCCAATAAAAAATTAAAGGTCATTAATTGAAATTATCAGAATAACCAGAAACAAAATTCTTTAGTACAGGAACAAAATTAAATAGTTTTTAAATTACGTCGCCAGCTATTTTCGTGTCGTATAAAATGTGTGTTTTTCTTAGAGCAAAGCCACATCGGGCTGTCGGCTGAGTCCACCTAGTGTCGTATTAACTAGAAATTCATTTCTTATATTAAAAGGTTGATGACAAAAAACATTAGTGACTTGGAAACCCAATGAAGGACGGCTGTTGGAAACTCTGTTTTTGTGTTTACCAATAAAATTATTTTAATTTGGCGAGTTTTTATCATTAGTATATTTTCAAATTACACCAATTTTGTTTGTAACAAAAGGTTAAATATTACTTATTAGCCATTCTACAGGTACATTAGACGTATATCACAAATACGTTACACTATATACACGTACATCAGTTGGTTATAACCAAAAACAAGACGAAACAAAAAATAAAATTAAAACGCTACACTAATGGAAAGAATCCCAGAGTACAAGCTATAATGTGGGATATAAAATGTACCCTAGGTGTAAGAGGAGACTGAAGAAGCAGGACCCACATTGGGTCCTACTTCCGCAGTCACATCCAAAACCTAAGGAACATTTCATATCCCACATTATAGCATGTACTCTGGGATTCTTTCCATTAGTGTAGCGTTTTAATTTTTATTTTATTTTTCTTTTGCATTATTTCTGGTTACAACAAACTAATATAGTTTAATTAATCAGAGGTTTAGATTTGCTGTTCTGAAAACAGTCCTTCTTTTTGATTTGTTTTAATTTACTTAACTCTGTCGGTATTAAAATTCTTTGAAAACATATATACATCACATGCATTAGAATATGTTATACGCAGGCAGATCTGCAAGTTTGGTTTGGTTTGTTTCTTAATTTCGTGCAAAGCCACAAGAGAGCTATCTGCGCTAGCCGTCATTAATTTAGCAGTGTAAAACAAGAGGGAAGAGAGCTAGTCATCAACACCCGCCGTCAGCTCCTGGGCTACTCTTTTACCAACGAATGGTGGGATTCACCGTCACGTTATAACGCTCCCAAGGCTGAAAGAGCTAATATGTTTGGTGTGATAGGAATTCGAACCCGCGTCCCTCAGATTACGAGTAGCGTCTTAACCAACTGGCCACGCCGGGTCTAAATACATTACCAAAAATAAAAAGTTAAATAACTGAAATTGAAAGAGTGAAATGATTACTACAAATTAACCAACCGTCACTTTATGACGACACTCAACAATTTACGGCACAGCTATATGGTGACGTCTGGTGTTGTTTCCCCGTGGGTCAGTTATAAGTTTACGGACTTAAGTATGCCGAAATCTTAGTTTCGATTCCTCGCGATTGACACACCAGTCAGTCCAATGTATCTTTACTCTAAAACAAATGTTAAATGTAAATACGGTGACCACGATTTGTGCAATTTAGTTCAGTAAAAGGATCAACAGCGTTAGCCACGAAGGGACAAAAGCAGTATCTATATATGGTAGCGCCATCTAATGCTAGAAATAAGAACCTTTAAAATATTTGATTGTGTGTTGAAGAAATTCAGCTGGAACGGGAAAAGTCAAAATAAATTACCATATTAGAAATAAATATACGAAATAGAATAGACTCTTTCTAATACACACAAATACATATATCATATCAAGTCGTAGCCCGCGAAGATGAAAAGATTTAGCTCAGAACAAATCCTCCAAATATAGGAATGACAAATACAACGAGTTAAAACAGTAACAGATAAGTTTGTAGCACGCGATGACACCGACATGTTTGATAAAACCATTCACTACGAGTAAAGTTACTGCTTTTCAGTTGTTGTTCTTTTAGCGTGGGGAAATCGAACTCCGAATCTTAGCATTGCAAGTCTGTAAATCTACTGCTAACACACTCAGAGGGCATACATTTAAGTACCAGCAATCTTAACTAGAAAACTATACAAATATCTTGTTTTGTGACGTCGTACAAAAGTGTGATAAAACACTGTATGTTTTTTAAGTAACATCTAATAATAAATTTCCTGTCGCTAAATGGTGTAGTTATAGTTATAACTGAAAAATAAAAATATACATGTATCTAAAAGTTAACCCATGTTTGTATTTGACCCCCCCCCCCATTTATATCATGTGTATTTGGCAGCTTCGACATAAAAATAATCTTTAAATATGTCCTTATTTGAGGAACAATTTTTTTAAAGTAACATTTTACTGAATTATCTGTGCAAATTGTGACCTGTTTCTTCTTAGGTGGTTATGGCGCTCGACTCGTAATCTGAGGATTGCGGGTTCGAATTCCCGTCTTACGAAACATGCTCGCCCTTCCAGCCGTGGGAGCATTATACTGTGATGGTCAATCCCACTATTCGTTGGTTAAAAATTTGCTCAATAGTTGGCGGTGGGTGGTGGTGACTAGCTGCCTTCCCTCTAGTCTTACACTCCTAAATTAGGGATGGCTAGCGCAGATAGCCCTCGTGTAGCTTTGCGCGAAATTTAAAATAAACAAACAAATAATCTTACTGTTAATAAATGCTAAAGAACAATGGATTGCATGCACTGGGGCGACATTTATCATCTTTATTCTACGTATTTCTACAACAGACTGAGTGTTCCTAGAAAGCCTTTACAACCAAGCAGTTTCTACGAAAGATAACACACATTGTTTTATCAGTTTGTGTAAGAGATGACAAACATAGTTTAAAGTGTCTATTTCTTCTACAGAAAACTCACATTAGGTCATTTGCAACGCGGCACGAATTGAATCTCACATTTGAGCGTTTTTAAGTCGGTAAACTTACCGCTGGTTTAGTTTGTTTCTTGAATTTCGCGCAAAGCTACTAATTTAGCAATATAAGACTGGAGGGAAGGCAGCTAGTCATCACTGCTTCCCGTCAACGTTTGGGAACTTGACCAATGTCTCCCCTCCTCCCACTGAGCAAATGATTAATTAATTGATTTTTACGAATTGTAAAGCAGATATTAATAGTATGAATCTCACTGTACTTGCATTTCTGTCGAACTAATAAAACTTTATAATTTTTTTTCATCTGAACGTAAAGTTCTCCGTAGAATGCAAAACAAAGTGAACAGAGTACGCAACTCTCTGTAGTTGATAACGGAACCGATAAAGCCTGTGTGTTATCAGTTATAGGTAGGACTTACATTATCAAATATGATTATATTGAGAATAAGCTCAGACTTTATACACATAGATAACAACATCGATAACATTTTGACAACAACTAGACTCGTTGTATGACGTGTGGTTTTTAGAAATGGTCTAGGCTTAACACATGAAGCCCAAAAATAATTAGAAAGTCAGCATTGGACTATTAGCACTTAGACTGCCCAACTTTTTTTAGACAAGTTTTCAAGTTTTCTCGAGAACACTAAAGAATAAAAATGTCAACGTCAGATATAGATTGCTTGGAAGATTCATCAAAGATTCAGAAACCGACGGTTTTACAGAAAGTCTGCCTAGATATAAAAACAAGGGTGATTCTAGTATTAGCCTCCTGTCTCCTAATCGGGATAGTTTTGCCCCTAGCATTGTTCTATTTTGTGTGGTATGATTCCGAAGGAATGTTAAAGTGCGACTTAGAATACGAGATCAGGTTAGTAAACATGATATATTTATGTGATAATTATTTTGTTTTACGTATTTCGACACATATTACGTCATATCATAAACGTTTGCAAACACGGCTGTCTATTATACTTTCAATGAAATATAACATAAATAAGTGAGTTGTCTTATGTTTCGAAAATTATCATTAGAAATGACCCAGCACACATCTTGTTTGTTTTAGTTTCGCGCAAAGTTACACTGAGGCTACCTACGCTAGCCGTCCATAATTTAGCAATGTAAGACTACTGGGAAAGTAGCTAGTCATCACCACCCATCGCCAACTCTTGGGTTACTCTTTTACCAATGAATAGTGGAATTGACTGTCACATTATAACGCTCTTACGGCAGAAAGGGCGAGCATGTTTGGTGTGATAGTGATTCGAACCCAGGATTCTCAGATAACTAGTCGAGTGCCTTAATCACCTGACCATGCTAGGCCTACATCTTTAGGTTCAACACAAAAGGATTCACTTGGAAAAGGTGTCTACTCAGTAGCACATTCTTTTCTAGAGTCATGACACATCAGGTGGTTTCCTTTTATTTTAATAGCACATTCTTTTCTAGAGTCATGACTCATCAGGTGGTTTCCTTTTATTTTAATAGCACATTCTTTTCTAGAGTCATGACTCATCAGGTGGTTTCCTTTTATTTTAATAGCACATTCTTTTCTAGAGTCATGACTCATCAGGTGGTTTCCTTTTATTTTAATAGCACATTCTTTTCTAGAGCCATGACTCATCAGGTGGTTTCCTTTTATTTTAATAGCACATTCTTTTCTAGAGTCATGACACATCAGGTGGTTTCCTTTTATTTTAATAGCACATTCTTTTCTAGAGTCATGACTCATCAGGTGGTTTCCTTTTATTTTAATAGCACATTCTTTTCTAGAGCCATGACTCATCAGGTGGTTTCCTTTTATTTTAATAGCACATTCTTTTCTAGAGCCATGACTCAGCAGGTGGTTTCCTTTTATTTTAATAGCACATTCTTTTCTAGAGCCATGACTCATCAGGTGGTTTCCTTTTATTTTAATAGCACATTCTTTTCTAGAGCCATGACTCATCAGGTGGTTTCCTTTTATTTTAATAGCACATTCTTTTCTAGAGTCATGACACATCAGGTGGTTTCCTTTTATTTTAATAGCACATTCTTTTCTAGAGCCATGACTCATCAGGTGGTTTCCTTTTATTTTAATATCTGAATCCAAAATAGAAGGACTTGAACACAAAATATTTAAGATGCTTAAACAATTTCCTTCTCCTGTGTCGATTGAATTTTAGCTCTTCATATATCCGTGTATTTACACTTCTTTCTTTTAAAAACATATTCCAGGGGTTATTCACCTCTTGTTATTGTTTGTTTGTTTGAATTTCCTCGTCTTCGGTTACTTTACAGTTTCATCTGTAGCGTCGCGTTTTGCTTTAATCATAATATTTTGTGTCTTCCTACTGTATCCATTTCGATTTCAAGTGAGAACATTTCTACACTTGATTCTTAGTACATTTGAAAGTTTCTTTATATTTTGCTATATTTCACCCCATTATTTGGATAAAAATCGGGATACTCAAAATTCTGCTTAATTTTGCATCTTTTGTACAGCATAGTTTTGCCCTCTTTAAAGGAACATTTCATAAAACATCGCTTGCCAGGTTTATTAAGAATAATTTTAATGATCGTCAGTTCTTTTTAACACTGGAAATGGACACGTGCAATCCTTTCCTTTCAGATTTGCTATCAGTATTAAAGCTACGCGTTAAACTGAGTGAAGACTAATATTTATTACTTAAGGGACCATTGGTTTAAAACACTGCTTTATTAGATCATTAAAAAGTCAATTTCGAGCGTAACAATAATCTATACTAAGACTAATTGGAATTTACTAACACGATTTCTGATCAGTGATGACAAGAAAACCCACTTGTAGAGAAAAATGTTGGCACGGTCTTGTGCAAGTATATTACTAAATCAACCCCAATCTCGTAAAAGGTATATAACCCCATTTCACTCCAATAAAATGTATATAGCATGGAACACGTGTAAGTTTGTTTTGTTTTTTCTTAAGTGACAAAATTTGGATTTTGATATGGCGTATTAATGGTGAATTTTAATGTTCTTAACGATTAAAACACATAACCTAGTTAAGGAATTGTTAAAATTCATGTGCTTGAGTTTATGTATCATTAAAATACTTATTTATTGCACACATTCTGTTTCTGTGCAGCCAGTATTAATACGTCATGCATAAGCGTCGTCCATGGTTGTCCGTCCAGGACATCTCCCATACAATAGCTGAAACGTGACGACTAATAAGAAATTTAAGAATCTTTATTGGCATCTAATTAAAAAAGTATACAGTCTTTAATCCACGAAGTATGTTTCTAAAAGCTGTACAGTTACAATATAATCCTTAGATAGTGACAGAATTAGTTATAGCTGGGATAAAGTGTAGAGAAATGTTGAATGGGTAGTGGAAAATACATTATTACAAATGTACATCATTGTTTAGTGATGGTATTACATTGTAGAAACGTTGTAAATTTGTAGTAAAAAGACACCTTTTACTGTCTATTCAAACCGTCTCCAATCCAGTGGTGTAGCTATACCCCGTAGCCCCCACAACTCCGAAAGGAGCAATGAATTGCTGACAAGGGGAATAAATGCAGAGGATTCATCTTTGGCAGTTAGGCCAATGCGCCAAACTTTGTATCCAGAAAAGTAAATTATTCGTCAAGAAATGTATAGCTGTAACATTTTAAGTTTAGCCACAAAAATTTGTATACACCTAGCGATTTCTTTCTGAAGTTCTGTGTATCAAAAATTATTTACCGTGTTTATTTTCTGGTCAATTTTTGTACAGAAATGTTCTCAATAGCCAGAAATATAGGGAAATTCAAAACACTAGTGTCTTCATATATCGAAGAGCTCGTCACAAAGTTATCTCTGTTGTAGCTGACCCTCAATGATTCATCGATAAAAATCGAATTTCGATACCTGCAGTAGGAAGAATGTGAATTGTCTAATGTTTAGCCTTGTGCTTAACAGCAAAGACACAAAACCTTTACAGAAATTTTGGCCATTTTTATATATTGTAAAAATTCAATTTACTAAAACCTCCAATTCTTTCGAATCTCCATTGGCTTAGTGGAAGTACCTCGCGAAACACAGGGTTTCGATACTTATGGTGGGCACAACACAAACAGCCCTTTGTGCTGCTATGTGCTCTGCAGGGCTACTTTTTTACTAACGAATAGTTAGATTGATCGTCACATCATAACGCTATCATGACTGAAAGGGTGAGCATATTTGGTGTTACGGGGATTCGAGCCCGTGACTCTTAAATGAAAGAGATGTAAACAATATATAACTGAGTTATTTTATACTGCACATTAATATGTTATCAGCTAATGTATAAGTGACTAAATGATCTTCTAATCAACATGTTCTTGTCATCCATTGTACTCTGATATTAGTTTATCTATTAGACATAGACTTTTAAGTTTTAACTACGTTTTCTTGTAGCACTAGGTAATCCTAGAAACCCACTTAAAGTAAAAATGTATTGTAAAAACGACTGGTATGGGTATTAAAACTTTAATTAAAATAGAGTACAGAACAACGACCTTCCTAGGTCACCTTCAGGTTAACAAAATGGGAGAAAATGGAAACGTTACATCACCGTATTAGCCTTGTCAACTATAAAGAAAACCTTTTATATCTGAGTCTGGAGTGGTTTTACCACTTTGATTAAGTTACTTGCTATTGTATATTTTCTGTTGTGCTCTCTAACCATTGTCATGAAGTCTCTTACCAATATCCAACCCTTCATCTTCTCAGCAGTAAGTCAAAAGGTTTATAACGTTAAAATCGTAGTTTGTGTACCTGCGTTAAGCACACCAACAATAGCGGTGCAGCATTGTGCTTAAAAGTAGCGATTAAACTGAAACTCGCTGTTATGTCTCTGTTAAAAGGTTTAAGGTTAGAACATTCGACTCTCGTCACAGAACATGTTTAAATATAAGTTCTTGTGAGGGTCAAACACTCGCTGTTGTTTCTCTCTTGAAAGGTTTAAGGTTAGAACGTATGACTCTTGTCACAGAACATGTTTAAATATAAGTTATTGTGAGGGTCAAAAACTCGCTGTTGTTTCTCTCTTGAAAGGTTTAAGGTTAGAACGTATGACTCTCGTCACAGAACATGTTTAAATATAAGTTATTGTGAGGGTCAAAAACTCGCTGTTGTTTCTCTCTTGAAAGGTTTAAGGTTAGAACGTATGACTCTCGTCACAGAACATGTTTAAATATAAGTTATTGTGAAGGTCCAAAAACTCGCTGTTGTTTCTCGCTTGAAAGGTTTCAGGTTAGAACGTTCGACTCTCGTCACAGAACATGTTTAAATATAAGTTATTGTGAAGGTAAAAAACTCGCTGTTATTCCTCTCTTGAAAGGTTTCAGGTTATAACGTATGACTCTCGTCACAGAACATGTTTAAATATAAGTTATTGTGAGGGTCAAACACTCGTTGTTATTTCTGTATTAAAAGGTTTAAGGTTAGAACATATGACTCTCGTCACAGAACATGTTTAAATATAAGTTATTGTGAAGGTCCAAAAACTCGCTGTTGTTTCTCGCTTGAAAGGTTTCAGGTTAGAACGTTCGACTCTCGTCACAGAACATGTTTAAATATAAGTTATTGTGAGGGTCAAACACTCGTTGTTGTTTCTCTCTTGCAAGGTTTAAGGTTAGAACGTATGACTCTCGTCACAGAACATGTTTAAATATAAGTTATTGTGAGGGTCAAACACTCGTTGTTATTTCTGTATTAAAAGGTTTCAGGTTAGAACGTATGACTCTCGTCACAGAACATGTTTAAATATAAGTTATTGTGAGGGTCAAACACTCGTTGTTATTTCTGTATTAAAAGGTTTCAGGTTAGAACGTATGACTCTCGTCACAGAACATGTTTAAATATAAGTTATTGTGAGGGTCAAACACTCGTTGTTATTTCTGTATTAAAAGGTTTCAGGTTAGAACGTATGACTCTCGTCACAGAACATGTTTAAATATAAGTTATTGTGAGGGTCAAACACTCGTTGTTATTTCTGTATTAAAAGGTTTCAGGTTAGAACGTATGACTCTCGTCACAGAACATGTTTAAATATAAGTTATTGTGAGGGTCAAACACTCGTTGTTATTTCTGTATTAAAAGGTTTCAGGTTAGAACGTATGACTCTCGTCACAGAACATGCTCGTTCTATTAGCTGTGAGGAAGTTTTAAAGTTGCTGTAATTCTCATTATCTGACAGTAAAATATATCCGAAGTGTTGGAAATGAGTGATACTGACAAGCAGTCTCCCTTCTTTAGTCTATCATTTCAAAATTATGGACAACCAGTGGAAATAGGTATCGAGTGCCTCTCTCTACAAGACGTTCAAAAAAGAAAAACATTTATTAAAAAATAAGTTATTATGGAAACTCTACAGTACTGATGTACACTGACAAATCGACTTTTGACGTGGTTATAATCAAGTTACTAACTGGATTGAAGGCATGTCTGTGTTTTGTTTTCAAATTTAATGTTTTCTTATGTATTAATCAGAAATTCCTCTTAAAGTATTGAAACAAGAAAACCATAAGGATTGTTTAAATGTGACTAATAATTAGGTTTCTGTCAAATCGATTTATTTTCAAAGTTCTTTGAACCATATGAATAATTACGTTTATATAATATTTCGTTCCTCAAATCAACTGTAAATGTGTTCTTAAACTGGAAACCATATCGTGTTCGTTGATCTATGTATTTATTTTTCTGTTTATGATAATAAGTTATTGATGAATTTAGTACATAATACATTCGTTTATTAGTCCTAAAACATCAGCTTCGAATCAAAAAGATCATAAGCTATTGTTATCAGGTCAAAATTTAAAAGAGAGCGTACGTTGTGATAAATAAAACTATATTGAATTGAAAAGAGAGAGGATCTTTTTATTATTATTATTTTAATGTCTAATACGTTCTTATGAAATTCGTTCATTAACACAGAACATATGTGACTTGAAATCAACTTACGTACACGTGACGTGTCGTTTTTCAAGACAGAAATTGTTCCAGAATGTTACATACTATTAGCTGTAAACGTAGACAGCTTTTGCTGCTGACCGATATGTTAAATAGATTCTTATCTGTTATATAAGATACCACACTTTGGTCACCTCAGCTGAGGTGTAACTTGTTGTAGGTCTACTTCTGAATGTTCCTGATACCCCAGGTTGATTCATATTTCAACATTTACCAATTTCTTTAAATGCTAGGTACATTCCCATCCGGAAAAATATTAATTCCTTGATCTCAGCACATTTTTATGATCTGAGAGTAGGAAAACGTTTCGTCGGAAAGAAGTGTTACATACCTTTTCCAGATACCACATA
This sequence comes from Tachypleus tridentatus, assembly GCF_004210375.1. Lineage (NCBI taxonomy): Eukaryota > Metazoa > Arthropoda > Merostomata > Xiphosura > Limulidae > Tachypleus > Tachypleus tridentatus. The sequence continues at coordinate 25,099,697 of NC_134835.1, forward strand.
CCACACGAGTTCCCCGTGTGAATCAGCTATAAGTTTACGAACTTACAACGCTAATTCCTTGCGGGGACTAAAGTCGATTGTGTAGCGTTGCATTGAGAAAACAACAATGACCAAAATCGAACAGGTTTTGGTGATATGTAAATACTAACAAGATGTCTTTTCGTAACAACTTTACCTGGGGTTATCCAATGGGTTGATGATTTTCATATTCAAGATTGTTTTAGTATAATGTACACCACCCTCTGTCTATATATATATATATACAAGTAGCAAGCCCAGAATGTACACAACCCTCTGTCTATATATATATATACAAGTAGCAAGCCCAGAATGTACACAACCCTCTGTCTATATATATATATATACAAGTAGCAAGCCCAGAATGCTTTTAAATCTCTCATTATAAGTCTTAAAAAGTGAAAATATTTTTCCACGTGTCAAATCGAAGGTATTGGGATTAATTGTAATTTGCTAAAGTCCTGAAATATTACACTCAAGGACCACTAGAAGCTTTGAAAATTAATAAAATATTTGAACATTACACTACAGGCTACTTAAAATTCTGACAATAAATTAAGATATTTTAGAATGAGAATAATGATACCAATAAGAATTGGTTTGTGTATTAATAATGTAAGTATTCTAAGTAATGTTTATTAAGGTACCACAACCCAATTTGTTATCGTATATCCAACAGATTCAATTGCTTTCCTGGACTCTCTAACGAAGAACTCAATGAGACACAATGCAGAGAAGCAGAGTGTTGCTGGGACAATCATAACCCGAATGTATCAGCCTGTTATCACAGGTATCCGTCTTCCTATGACTATTTCATTGAAGCTTACATTAATGAAAGCACACGAACAAAAGAACTGCTTCTGGTCACATACAGAAATGCAACGGCTGCCAATATTACAATTATTAGAGAAGTCGGAATGAAAGTAGTCGCTCTCAGTGCAACTCATCTCCGCTTATGGTTTTACGACTTTAAAAAGAGCCATCACGAAGCCATTTTCTCACTGAATTATAATAAAGTGGAAGAAAGTGAAAATGTTACATGGGACAATACAGAATATTCAGTGGAAGTTCCGGAGAAAGGGAACTTTTATGTCAAAGTAAAACGAAAAGGAGAAAGTAGAAATATTTTCAATAATGCTGTCGGAACTTTCGTATTTTGTGACCAGTATATAGAAATTTCTACTATCCTTGGTTCTTTTAATGTTTTTGGGCTTGGGCAACAACTATCTTCGACACTTAAACTTCAGTTGGACAAGAAACGAAGTAAGTTCCTATTTAGTCGAGAAGCGCAAAACGCAGCAGGTGTTCATCCATTTTATCTCTGTCTGGAAGAAACAGGCAAAGCACACGGTGTTCTGTTGGTCAACAGTAACCCAATGGAGATTATCACATCAAACCTCCCGTCCCTCACGTATCGAGTTTTAGGTGGAGATTTAAACTTTCACATTTTCTTGGGTTCGTCGCCAGAAGACATTGTGAAACAGGTTTCAAGTTTCGTTGGAAAACCTGCTATGCCACCTTACTGGGCTTTGGGGTACCACGTGTGCAGAACAACTTCTAACCTTACCTTGGCAAATAATTCCATAAGCGAGATGTACAACCAGAATATTCCCCAGGAATCTGACTGTGTGAGCGCTTTATATACATCTAGTTTCTGTGACAGCAGTACTCAAGATACGACCAAGACGGAATTTTGTGATCTAATTGAAATACTACAGAAAAATAAACGAAACCTTCTTGTTGTTCAACATCCACAAATTCGCAGTTCGATATCTCCCATTCCAAATGAGTGTAAAAACAAACTACTTGAAATAGACAACAAGATTTACAAAGGATCCAGCGGTGATGTTTTATATCCAGATGTATTAAATCCAAACGTTGGCGAATGTTTAAACTGCCAAACATGTGGAAAGACCACAGATTTTGGAATGCTTCTTAACATGAACACACCTTTTGAAAACCATTCTTCTGAAAATAAATGCTCCAATAATAATTGGAATAATCCGCCATACGTGCCTAATAATCGACAAAACCTTACCGACGAAACTATCTGTATGGATGTTCAACATTTGGACCACACGTTACACTATGATGTGCACAATATCTATGGTTACAGTCATCACAAGGCATTGTATAACGAATTTTGAAGAAGAACTCCAAGCGACCTTTCATCTCAAGCTTCTCAACGTTTACAGGGAGTGGCAGATTTGGTGGTCACTGGGGGACCGTACAAGAAAGTTCGTGGGAAACTCTGAAACACTCTCTCGTTCAAAGTCTAGAGTTCGCGCTGTACAGTATACCATTAAATGGAAATCCAGTTTGTGGGTTCACCGGGCATCTGGATGAAAAACTCTGCTCCAGATGGATGCAGATGGCAGCTTTTCAACCTCTGATGCTGACATTTCGAGGAGAAGACAAAGAACTCGCAGATCCGGTAACTCTCAGTGAATATACTACAAATATTGCTAACATTACAATAAGACTTCGGTATTCCTATTACCTTATCTATACACTCTCTTTTATTTTGCTTATCGTGACGGCTCCACCGTAGTTCGCCCTTTATGGTTTCAATTTCCAAAGGATCCCAAAGCTGTAGACATTGACGAACAGTTCCTCTGGGGTTCAGGTCTAATGATATCACCCATAGTTAAAAAAGACATACAGAACGTTAGGCTGTATTTCCCGAAAGCTTGCTGGTATGATTTTTACGATGGGAAGACTGTCAGCCGTGGTTTCTCTGCGTCAACACTAGACGTTTTAGCCTTGGAAAACAAAATCAACATACACGTTCTCGGGGGAAGTATTATACCTTCCCAAACTGCCAAAGTGACAATCAGTGACACGAGAAATACTAATCTCACCCTGACTGTGGCAATGGATTGTACTTTAGAGTTTGCAAAAGACAAACCAGTTCTTGCTTACGGTTCCCTCTTTATTGATGATGGAGAGTCGAGGATTAAAGACGACGGATGCCATGCTGTAATTGAAATGAAAGTAAACAGTTCAACACTTCACTTAAATGTTTCTTATTCTGGCTCGAATTTAGATATAAAATGTATTAATGGTGTTTCGACATATGTAGAAACAGTGAGAATATTTGGTGTTCGTTTTAGGCCATCAGAATGCCACGTGGATAATGAGAAACATCCTACTTTCAAATACGACGATAGATTAGGATATTTAGAAATAAAGAATCTGATGGTTAACATTCTAGAAAACCACACAATCACTTGGAAATAGATATTGTTTTGGTGTTAAACTATAATTTACCATTACAAATATGACTTGTATATACTTTTTTACTGGTAAGTTGACGATTGAAGGTATACTCGTGGTTGTACAACTATAAATTATAATAGTTTCTTGGATCTAAATACCAGCTTTTCTTAACAAGATATATTAAGTTCCTGTTATAATAGCTGTCTTTCGCTTGAAATTTTGATTCCTAAACCGAAAAGTTCGATCGTCTTATATCCAAAATGGGTCAAGCGTGGCCTAGTAGTTAACTTGCTGAACCCTATGGTTCATGGTTTGCATTCCTTTGCCACAAAATCCCTCTCGGCATCTCAGAGCCATGAATACATTTTAAGATTGGCGGTCAAATTCTGTTACTCAATAGGTGTTGACGACCAACAGTCTAGTTCATCAGTTTAGATTAGAATAGGCTATCACATTTTTAGCCTCATATGTCCTCATATTTGCCACTAGAAATCTTATGGTAGACATGAAAATGTAATGAAATAAATACATATTTCACTATTTGAATGGCTTGTTGTTGTTTTTTTCTAATTTGCCATCCATTTCATAAATTAAGATATAATTGTATCGTAGATTAATAGTCGGAAAGACCCCAAAATTTTCCATATACTTTTACTACATTAACTTCAGCTTGTTATTTAAACATTAAGATTACTGTTACGTTAGACAGTTTATTATATTCCTATACTAATAAAATATTCACTTGTAAGGAATTTGAAATGTGATTTGATGTTATTAAATCAAAACGCAAAACCAATTAACGCTATTCTTGGAAGCGTTTAGATCACTAAATTATAACACGTGTGACGACACAACGCAGAAACACCATGAAATTTAAATACAATAATTAAGAAACGAAACATTAACACACCACAGTTTACGTCAGCAGGAAACCATAAACGTCATTTTGTGGTTTTCAAGTATTACACAATAAGCCTAGATTTGTCTTTTTTCTATATCTAATTATTGTTCTCTAGTTTTCTTAAAAGCTTTAACTTAACCTATATTTAAGTTACAAAATATTTCTGTACGAAAAGTTGAAACATTAATGTTCTACACCAGGGGTGGGCAACTTATTTTTCACAGTGGCCACTTTGTTTGTTTTTTTGTTTTTTTTGGAATTTCGCACAAAGCTACTCGAGGGCTATCTGTGCTAGCCGTCCCTAATTTTGCAGTGTAAGACTAGAGGGAAGGCAGCTAGTCATCACCACTCACCGCCAACTCTTGGGCTACTCTTTTACCAACGAATAGTGGGATTGACCGTAACATTATAGGCCCCCACGACTGGGAGGGCGAGCATGTTTAGCGCGACGCGGGCGCGAACCCGCGCCTCTCGGATTACGAGTCGCACGCCTTACGCGCTTGGCCATGCCAAGCCCGCACAGTGGCCACAACTGTGGCTAATGAAAACAACGTTGGCCACACTATTAAAAAAAAATTGAAAGATGTTAGTTTTAACAAAATGTGAAAATTGGCAGGGAGTTTCATCAACAACTTTTTTTGAAATTTGGCTTAATATCTATGCTCAATGAGCATCTTATCTCTGCCTCTAAATTTATGTCAGTAAGCCTAGATCTGTATCTAGACTTGAGAAAACCTAGCGTAGAAGATGTTGACTCACACACACATCTGGATCTAAACATGGAATAAAATTTGAAATTGCTATCTTTAAATTTGGAAGACTCTCATTTATCAGAATAGTGAGCCACATCTCTCGGAGATGTTTATCTTTTATGTGTTCGACACTTGACAGGGTAAGCATTTCGTCTTCAAATCCACAATTATCCAAAGACAAAAAAAGGTGTAATTTCCTTACTGAAATTTCCCAAGTGAATTTGAAATGGATCATGCAAAAATTCAAATATCAAGTTCAAATGTTTTTAAATTCGGAGAAACGTGATTCTAATTTTTGAGGTATGGCATGGCCAGGTGGGTTAAAGCGTTCAACTCGTGATCTGAAGGTCGCGGGCTCGAATCACAGTTATACCAAACATGCTCGCCCTTCCATCCGTGAGGCGTTATAATGTTACGGTCAATCCCACTATTTGTTGGTAAAAGAGTAGCCCAAGAGTTGGTGATGACTAGCTGCCTTCCCTCTAGTCTTACATTGCTAAATTAGGGATGGCTAGCGCAGATAGCCCTCGAGTAGCTTTGCGCAAAATTTAAAAAAAAACAAAAAAACTAATTTTTGAGATAGATTTTTGATCCAGTTTACCAAGAGATCATTTTAGCATCAGAGAAATCATAGTCTTTATTATTTTTTAGAAAACTATTCAACTTTGAAAAATGTGTTAAATCATTCTTTTGTAACTGTTCCGCAAGAAGGTTTAACTTTAATTCAAATTATGTCTATTGATCGCTCATTATTTTACTTCTTCCCTGAAGCTTCGTATTCAAATTATTCAAGTGAGCCATCATGTCGCACAGAAAGTACAAATCACACTGCATGACAAAGTTTCAATTTCAGGGAAATTTCCAATTTTACCTTTTTCAACAAAATACTCTTTTATTTGAGTAAATAAGGAAGTAAATCGTTCCAAGACTTTTCCTCTGTTTAATAATCTCACATTTACAAAATCAGTTAAATCATCAAAAATACAGTCACTGCTTTTCTTTAAAGACTCAAACAAACTGTTGATGGATGAGAGAGCTTCCGCTTCTGATATAATTCACAACTTTTACAACAATATTCATTAAATTTTTCAACTCATCACTTTTCCTGATACAAAATACAATGGAAAGATGGCAGCGTGGACTTCACATTATTTTCAGTTAAATGATGCTTCAAAAAAAGAAACAAATCCTAATTCGCTCCAGTCGTGGCGGGAGCACCGTCTATTGTGACAGAAAGCAGTTTTTTAAAATCCAGATTCAATTTTTTGACACTTCAGGAAATTTTTCAAAGATATTTTTCCACATGTTCAATCTCGTAATCCACAAAGACCAAGCATTTCTTCCCTCACTTGAAGATCTGAAGTTACATATGGAACCCAAAATAACAACTGTACAGTGTCACTAACATCTGTTGACTCATCTAGTGCTAAAGAAAAATGCAAACAGTCTTTTAGTTGTTCAAGTCACTGATTTTCTATGTCTTTCGCTAAATCTAACATTCTGCAGACAATTCTCCTTCTTCGATCATCGTCAGGTTCACAAATGACCGAAGAAGGTCGAAACGTTGTTCGCTCTTCTACGTAAAATATTTTCTCAACCCAAACGAGCCGTTTTTACATATATATTTCTCTACAAGTGGGTTTTTCGACATCACTACAGACAATTGTTCTTCGACTTAATTGCAAATCATTTACCTTATGAAAAATATCATCTTTCATTTTATATCAATGACCACAATCAATATTTCTTTTACTAGTTCAGCATCAGAAAATTGTTTCTTTTTTTTGAGCTAGAATCCAAGCTACTTTATAGCTAGCTAACGTGACTAAGCTAGAATCCAAGCTACTTTATAGCTAGCTAACGTGACTAAGCTAGAATCCAAGCTGTTTTATAGCTAGCTAACGTGACTAGTTCTATCGATGATACAAATCTTTTTAGGCCTCCCTTTTGATCATGAAGTTTTACTTTCAGACAGCTGGCAGCGCTAGGAGGGGTAAGCGAAGGCGTTCGAATCGTAATCCTAGGGTCGCGGGTTCGAATCCCCGTCGCACCAAACATACTCGCCCTTTTAACCGTGGGGACGTTATATAGTGCGGTCAATCCCACTATTTGTTAGTAAAAGAGTAGTCCAAGAGTTGAAGTGGGTGGTGATGACCAGCTCTCTTCCCACTAGTCTTACACCGCAAAATTAGAGACGGCTAGCGCAGATAGCCCTCGTGTAGCTTTACGCGAAATTTAAAAACAAACAAAAAGCTTTCAGACAGCTAATTTCATTCATACAATTTTTGCTATCAACTGGAAAGTTGTCAAAGTGTTGCTTAGGGCTGTATACTTTATTATTCCTAAAAACCTTTGTTACATATAAGAGACACTGGCTTATTATTTGCTTCAATCACTGCAAATTTCAACTTCCAACTTTCATTAAATTTTCGTTTCACGTTTTTCCAGTCGCGCATCATTCTCTTTCCGACAGTAGCCCCCCGCTAGTGCAGCGTCTCCAGATTTACAACACTAAAATCAGGGGTTCGATTCCCCTCGGTGGGCTCAGCAAATAGCCCAATGTGGCTTTGCTATAAGCGAAACACAAACACACTTTTCGACAGTAATGCCAGAATCAATTAAACTGTCTTTACTTTCTGAATGTTCACCATCATCTGGATTCTTTTGTTTTCGAACTGTCCACTTATTCACATTATGGGATTAAAAACAAATTATATTTAAATACTTGAAAGTTGCACAATAAAAATACGTTTGCAAGCGCATGTAAAACAACGCACACACGATAACAAACATCTAAACCAGACTGACGTCATAAAATGGGTGGAGTCTGTGACAGTGATGAAGCGCGTGACCTCAGCGATGACGGGAAGCAGTGCAGTTGCTGATTTGCCAAATTTGAGATAAAAAATAAATGATGGAAAAAAATAAATTCCTAAACTCCAGCAGGCCACAATTGTGCTATTCACTTGCCATATGTGACCAGTGGCCATGGAATTGCCCATCCCTGCTCCATAGTCCATACAGCTACATACATGGTATAATTACACAGACACAGTCTTTCTGTGGAACCATAAATTTTTGTTACTTTGTACTTATAACACGACACTCTATTTTTACTAGTTACTCAAGAAATAACACTTTGTTCGTCTTCAATACTTCCAATAATAGCGTTCCCTCTTAGTGGCTCAGCGGTAAGTCTGTGGACTTATGACAGTAAAATTCGTGGTTTCGATGCCCGTGGTGAGCACAGCACAGATAACCCATTATTTAGCTTTGTGCTCGACAAAAAAGAAATATGTTCGGAGTTTTACTTTAATGTTTACCGCAAGATTTTCAACGTTTAATATTTTTTAAATATTTAGTTTTTGTTTCTTTACTACAACTACACCCTTGTGCAAATTAATTGAAACAAATGGTCATTTTACAATATTTTCAGCATGGCGGCCGGTGTAGGCTCGCTGAACCCGCTGATTTCCTTTAAAAGTCTTTTTTTTTTTCACACAGACGGCGCCATTAGCTGTGTTTTGTAGTACGGTCGATCTATTTTTGGGATATATGACGAAATTTTGAGGAATATTACGTCATTCGAAACTGCATTAGAAGGGCAAGGAGACCAGTCAAAATCAGACTCATAATCAGACCCTCGGATTACGAGTCGCACGCCTTACGCGCTTGGCCATGCCAGGCCTCAACAATTATACTAAATATTTCACCATTCTTTCAAGAAGGATCATTATACGGTAACGAAGTACGTGTAATTTTATTCGTCATATATATTACATACACGAGAGTGAGAGTGTTCACTTCCAAAAGTTTCATTTTAATCGTGCCTTTAATGTATGGTTGTTTCTAAAATTCACAGAAAACACCTGTTTCCACGCAATAAAAACAAACTGAAACGGAAGTGTGCCACCATTTTTATTGTACTCATAGTTACAAACTTGAAATGTCTAACAGCTCATACGATTATTTGTTTTTCAAAAAGGCTTACAAATATGAGGAAAGGCTTACAAATATGAGGAAACTTCGATTAAAGTAATCAAGAGAAAAACGAACACTTGCAACGTCAAAACATATCTACATTTTCACTGATGTATAATATTTATTAATTAAAAGTAAATGCTTTAAACAAGATATTGTACATTGAAAGTAAAACCGAAGAAAGATTACTAGTCGAAACAATGGAATCTACTTCTACCAACAATGAAATTACAATGTTTTTATTTCTAATGTCACTAACAATACCTTATATGCAATAGTTACACAGTATATCCGAAATTTCAACAATGCATAAACGTCTCTGATTATGTACAACAACAAAGTGTGCGCCCAGCGATTCGTGACATGACATTTAAAACAAGTCGCGTCTAACTGTGGGACTTGCGGAATCTTCAAAGACACGGCCCAAGCTTATTGAAATGAAGGATTCCCTTCAAAAAGGAAACAGAACTGGAACTGTTGGCGACGTGTGTGACTTTTATATGATAACAAACAAAGAGAAAGTGCGCTCTTCATAATGCATGCTTCCTTGGCTACTATAAATAGACGTGGCTTCGAAAGGGTTCAGATGACCTTGCGATAACATAACCTCTGATCTTCATGTTACAATTAGGAGAATATTCTACAGTTGTAAACTAACAAATGCAGGGAAGAAACAGAGGACTGAGTGAACCTGACTTTCCCAGGTTTACCAAAGATCTAAACGCCGATACAGTAGTTCAAAACAATGATCTATTTGAAATCAATGCTCCAGTAATAAAAGTGTAACTATCCAAAGTCCATACCCTTAAAAAGATTTCTAAAACTGCTCTGAACCATTAAAATGTGTTTTCCATAAAACCATAAATGAACGGTTATATTTACTTCAAGTTGAGCGATCGTTCTTTATGCACAGACTCTAACACTGAGTACAACTCCAGTTATTAACTATATCTTTATCACTTAACAATACTCAGCAGTGGAATTGGAAGTCTTTAATCACATAATATATTAACACACCGTTTGTAGATTATCAATTATGTGAGAGGGACACTTCCTATCAGCCGGCGAAGTACAGGGGCTCGGCCAAGACACAGGAGAGGCACCCCCCCCAAAAAAAAAGAAAAAAAAAACTATTTAAAAACAAATACTTGTCGAAAACAAATTACAGAACTTTACAGACCCGACCAATATGTTCATTGTAAACAACTCTTATGTTCACACCCACCACGACGAATCAGTGGCATGACTGACATCATCATCGCATCTGGTCATTTAGTGTCATCGTATCTGGTCAATGGAAATTTTGCAGTTCACAAAAACATCACAGACGACCTCATATCAACTTCCCAACTATCCGCCATAAATATATACAACTTCAGCAACCCTCTATTCGACTTTGATTGATAGAAACTGTTTCAAACTTAGGTCATTTATTACCAAAGTACCAACAATACAAACCCATAAAAACTGGCCAAAACAAGTTAACAACAATATAAATCCATAAAATGGCCAAAACAAGTTAACAACAATATAAATCCATAAAATGGCCAAAACAAGTACTAAAAATAAAAACCCATAAAAACTGGTCAAAATAAGTACCAATAATATAAACCCATAAAAACTGGTCAAAATAAGTACCAATAGTATAAACTCACAAAACTGGTCAAAATAAGTACCAATAATATAAACCCATAAAAACTGACCAAACCAAATACTAAAAATAAAAACCTATAGAAACAGACCAAAACAAATACTAAAATTAAAAACCCATAGAAACAGACCAAAACAAGTACAAACAATACAAAAAACCATAAAAACTGACAAAAACAAGTACCAACAATATATACCCATAAAAATTGGCCAAAACAAATAACAACAATATAAGCCCATAAAACTGGCCAAAACAAGTACCAACAATATAAACCCGTAAAAGCTGGAAAAAATAAATACCAACAATACAAACCCATAAAAACAGACCAAAGACAAAACAATACATAATACAATAACAGTGTCCAAAACTATCTTCCCCTCTCACAAGATAGCCCACCCTAAAATCAAAAATAGAAAAAATAACCTTTATTTACAAAATCTCAAACCGTGGACCATCTCACAGAATCCCGTCTTTCAAGTAGTCCATAAAAAAACACTTAAAAGTATGATCTTTTCATTGACAAAGAAAAACCTTCGACTGCACCTGGCACAACGACCTAGGATACAGATTAACCAAGTCCATATAATAGTTATGCAATGGTTTTCTAGTTTCCTAAGCAACAGACGTCTGCTTGCTTGCTTGTTTGAATTTCTCACAAAACTACACGAGGGCTGTCTGAGCTAACCATTCAAAAGTTAGCAGTAAAAGACTAATGGGAGAACAGCTAGTCATAGTCACCTACTATCAATTCTTGAACAACTCTTTTATCAACGAATAGTGGGATTGAACGTCACTTTATAATGCCCTCACAGCTCCTCGGATTACAAGTGTCTTAACCACCTGGCCATGCCGGGCCATTTATATAAGATAACTTTTATCAACGAATAGTGTGATTGACCACCATATCTAACGCCCCTTCGGCTGAAAAGGTGAATATGTTCGTTGAGAGGGAATACTGAAAAAAATAAATATATAAAAACACTTCGGGCAGAAATGGTTGAAGGGAAGGGGGTGTCCGCCATTTTCAAATTTTACCTCAGAATTTTAACAAATGGGGTCACTCATAGTCACACCATCTCTCCCATCAGGGCATTGTGACCTTGTTCCACCACTGAGTCACTACTAACAAATTTATAACGCAAATAACATTTATCAACACACAATGATAAAAAACAGCCTTTTTAAATAATGGCAAAAACAGGAATTTTCGTTTATATATATAGTTTAACAATATATTAAACATCTGTCAGCTTTTAATGTAACTACCTACGTACACAAATGACATTCAGGGTACATAAAAACATTAACTGTGTTTTAAAAAACCTTTCAAAGAGCATATAAATACGACAGAGGGTACAGAAAACTCGAGGTATATTGTAAAAAAAAAAAGGATAATTTCTTCACTTAAGCCTAGGCCTCGTATTTTAAGTTTTAATGTTTAGCCAATTGTACGTAACTGTAACTAGTTTAACTGTTTAGCCAATCTCTAGAGTTCCACATTTTCGCCAAGACAGGGGATTCGTTCAATTTCCCCGTACATTATGAAAGTGGAGAGAAGACAGCTAGTCTACATCAGTCACCGATAACTTTTGAACTTTCAGTAACGAATAGTGGGATTGGTTGTCACATTATAACAGTGACATGTTTCAATCTCGCGATCCACAAGTTACGAATTCAGCACCTTAACTACCATTCTCCACATCAGAAAGAAGGGTTTTATGTTTGCAGGAAAATAAAAATCTATATAATATTTGGGTATTATAGGTTTTGTACATCTGACAGCATGCAGAATTGAACCAAAACAAAACAGAAGCCTTTCATCCATTTCTGTAGTACTTCCACGCCCTGTGTATTAAAATGAAAACGTGCTAGAAAAACAAGTTCCCCAAAATTAACACCATACAAATTGTACACTCGTGTACGATCAAGATTGATGTGACAAAGTTAAAATAGCAACACTTATACATAAAGATAGACTTGTACGCAAAAATCGTGTTTCTTTTTCGTTCTAACAAATATTTGTGTTCAGTGGAAACTCTGGTAAAGTATAATGAAAATCATAAATGTTCCTTTACAAACAGCAGTGATATTATCAAAGATAACAAGGAGTGAGCGATAACACTTCCAGGAGAACAAGTTCATTAAGTGAATATATATACACACGCATATGTACACATATAAGCGCGATTGTTTGTTTGTTTTTCAATCTTGCACAAAGCTACTCGAGGGCTATCTACGCAAGCCGACCCTAATTTAACAATGTAAGACTAGAGGGAAGGCAGCTAGTCATCACCACCCACCGTCAACTCTTGGGCGACTCTTTTACCAACGAATAGTGGGATTGACCGTCACATTATAACGCCCCCCACGGCTGAAAGGGCGAGCATATTTGGTGCGACCGAAATTCGAACCCGTGACCCTCAGATTACGAGTCGAACGCCTTAACCCACCTGGCCATGCCAGGGCCCTAAACGCAACTGAGAAGAAGAATATGAACCATCAAAACTCAAAAATAATGTTTACTGACCATCATTACTGGCTTGTCTGTAAAGAATGTTTACTGACCATCATTACTGACTTGTCTGTAAATAGTTTCAGTTCTACAATAAACACAAGACTTAGATTCCATGTATAATATAACAGCTACATAATGTTTGGTTTGTTTTCCCACAAATACCTATAACATTAAACTAATAACACCATGTAACACAATTTTTTACTTTTTCTTGTTCCTGGACAGAAAGTGTTATTTCCCAATTACTTATGACTAAAGTAAATGGAAAAAGACATATTTTTCTCTTCAAACTTTGTTTTTGTGACCTGGGAGCATATAACAAAAACATGATGGGAGACTCTATTTGGGGTCTGATACGTGAAAGTGATTTACATTACAGTCGCAAATCTCGAAAAACTACTCACTTCTAAACATTTTTGTATAACTTTAGTATAAATACATGTAAATCTTGATTCATATGTTGTTTTATTCAGACCTTATGTAAATGAAAATGTGCAAATTTGCCTGTTTTCACATAGAAGATAAGTTAATTTCTAAATTTCATTTTCTAGGTCACAAAAGCAAAGTTTGAAGGGAATAATGGTCATTTTTTGTACTTTTACAAAAAAAGCAATTAAGAAATAACACATACTATCCAGGAACAAAATCTGTGTTACATAGTGTTATGTGTAACACAGACACACAACAGTAGTATAACACAACATATTTTTTACACTTGATAACACAATGTT